>NW_017675834.1:40000-58706 GCF_001879085.1 Nicotiana attenuata
AAGTATCAAGGTAGTCTTCTTCCCCAGGTCTTACAGTTAGAAGCTGCAACAGTGACATAGAAAGCCACAAAGGATACAATGTTAAGAAACCTACAGTTTTTGTGGAGCAGAAAAGTTTGATGTACTGCCAATATTTTAAGCAGTTAATGATAGTTTTAAATATCCAAATCGATTTCTGCAGAAGTAAATGCATACCAGTGCCATCCGCTTCTTCCCTTCCAAATAATCTCGTAAGTATCTGGTCAACTATGCAAAAGAAGAACGTGAAAAATTACTAAGGAAATGAAGGATTTTCTAACTGAGAAAAAAATAGCTATCAAGAGCTGAGTATGCAATTTCACCTTCAACGAACAAAACCATTTCATAAACAGCCTCAACATTGACTTAGGCCCTAAAGACTCAAAAGGGAAAAAAAGAAAAAAAGAGTGGTACAGGACATATTTACCAATAATGTTGGTCCCTAGTTGACTGTGCAGTGATATCGATAAACCAAATCTAGCAGTACAATCGCATTTTTGTTCAAGCTATTTATTAACATAAATTTGTCTGAAGATGACTTGCCAAAGATATTAGTAAATTTATTATGATAGCTTTATTCTGTGAAACATTAATTACACCTTCATCTGTGTTTTATTAGGAACTCTGTAAGGTAACATTGGGATAGAAGAAAAAAAGATTTATTTCAACAAGTAGAAGTAAATATAAAGGTAACAAGCAGTGACTATAGACCGATAAAATTTTTCTGGAAAAGTGACAGAGAAGGATAACTAAGGAACAAATTACCAGAGAGTTTTGAAAGTGTTTCTGCATAGGTTTTCTGGGGTTCTTCTGATGCTTCAGTAATGACTGCACAGAACTATCAGTAGATTAGGACCAGAAAGAGTGTCAAACCTATGAAACGGAAGTCATAAAACCAGATTGATGCTACATACCTTTAAGCACAGGCCAAACACCATCCAAGTGTTGATAAAATTACTTTCGAGCAATCTAACCCCCTAGACATGAGATATTTTTAGTGAGATGCCGCAAGCCAGAGAAATACATTAACCACCAAATTTGCAACATAACACTTAAGGTCTAAGAAAGAGTCACAATCTTCTTCTTGTCGTCTGAAGATCAAGGTCTAACCTAGACAGTCTTGACAATAAAATCAAAGATACTAATGGAAATGGATCTTTTAGAATTCAGCAAAATATCTTCTACATAATGGTATGATTTTAGTGGCCACGGACAATTTATTACCTGATTTCTAGTCTTCTTTTCTCTCTTAGCTCCAGCAAGGTCAACTATAGTCAGCACAGCACTGTTTGAGTTATCACCAACTTTTCCATCTGCCCTCTTGTATTCACAGCGGATATTTATGATGCACCGTGAACGACTGCAAGGGTGTTAAAACTGTCATCGTAATAACTACAATTGCAACATGACTATGTAATCTTAACATATCCTTTATGTCCGTAAACTAGAGATTATTTCAAAGATTCCATACTTGCCAATACAGAGAAGAAAAACATAGAGATCTCGTGAATGGTTCCGTCAATCATTTCAAGTCTGAGTTGTAGAAGAAGTACTATTACAGTTTGGTATCAAAGAAACTTAAGCAAGAAATGTTAGTAGACTGTATTTGTAAAATAATTCTGGAAATATAAATGAATATAAACAGAAATGAACATAAACAGAAATGACATAAAACCAATTCGAGCCCACTGAATTCACAGTGTTTCCTTAAGGAATTTAATCCCCTCCTAGTACCCAAGGTTATGGATTATTTCCTCCCAGGATAGAATGAATTACACACTGGTGTAGTGGTACTTCAAACCCTAGTGTTTCAGCGAACACAAAGTTCGGTAGAAAATCACACTTACTTTTTACTTTGTTTGATGCTAAAAGTATGCAGAAGAAGGAGAGAAAACTCAGAAAATCGTAGTGAAATTCTGAGCAGAATAGTGTTGTATTTATAGCCAAAGTTGGGCTGAAATCTGAAGAGGTGCAACTCTTCAGAATGGCTGTTTATGCAAAATGCCCACAGCATAAATGCCATTACATAAATGGCCATTTACTCAATAATAAAGAGGGAAAATAAAGAGGAAAAATTGAAGAGGGTAGTTACTTTTCTGTTACCAAAACAGAAAAACGGATTGGATTTAATATTAATATTTAATATTAATATTCTGTTATTAAAACAAATATTTAATAACATTTCTGTTAATATTTTACTATTAACAAATAAATTTGGTCCAAAAAGTTAATCAATCAATCGATCATTTGACCAAATCCAAATCCAAATCTAAATCCGAATCCGAAGCCGTAGCCGAAGCTAAAGCCGAAGCCGAGCCGAGCGAGCGACGACGACGGCGCGAGGCTTGCCTTCTTCTCAACTCTTTAAGAGCTAGAAGAAGAGCAATTGCTTATATACCCATAAAAAACCTCTTCCTCTTCCAATATGGGACAATGCCCATTTGCCAAGGGGGGAACTTAAAATTTCACTCAAAAATTTTATTTCCCTCCACTTCCTATTCACCCTCTTTTAAGTATTTAATATATATTAATTAAATACATCCAAAACCCAACAATCCCCCACATGAATGGGGAATGGCTATATCACGGAAGTATGCATGAAAAACTGTGTGATTCGCAAGTAAGGATTAATTACATCTGGATAAGTAGGTTTCCCTTTGAACTTTCCGTAGTGAACTTATGTCGGATATACTCGATCAATCGGTAGATTTGATATCTTTGAACCGTCGAACATTAGTGTATACCTAGACAACCATAAGTCACACAACCAACCCATAACCGTCTTTGGTTCTCATTGTTGTGTTCGTTTCAGCCATGTACACCGCCTGGTTTCATAAGTGCGTAGAGAACTGGCCTTACAATGTTCTCCTTGAAGCGGCTAACACTTCACACTTACATAGGTGATTCCTAAACGTGTCATCCCGTAGATACACTATTTGATATACCCCGTATCAAATTTAGAAATCATTAAAAAGCCTTAATGCTTTATCCTTGGTACTTGAACATTGTCTCATCACGAGAATGGACCAAAAGTTTAGTTGACAATGTTGAACCGTCATAAATGACTTTGTTTGATCTCCTTGAACCTAGATCTTGGGATCTCCAGTCTTCTAGGTGGAGTTACCGCCACTATGACTTGTTCTCGGCCACAGTCACATTCCCCTTGATGACTTCTCAACTACCTTTCTAGTTAGGCCTTTTGTAAGTGGATCCGACACATTATCACTTGACTTTACATAGTCAATCGTGATAATTCCTCTAGAGAGTAATTGTCTAACGGCTTTATGTCTTCGTCGTATATGGCGAGACCTACCGTTATACATAATGCTCCCAGCCCTTCCAATTGCCGCTTGACTATCACAATGTATGCATATTGGTGCCAACGGTTTGGGCCAAAATGGAATATCTTCCAAGAAATTTCGGAGCCATTCAGCTTCTTCACCGGCTTTATCCGAGGCTATGAACTCAGCCTCCATTGTAGAGCGGGCAATACAAGTTTGTTTGGATGACTTCCAAGATACCGCTCCTCCACCAATAGTGAATACATATCCACTTGTGGACTTGGAATCAGTTGATCCGGTGATCCAATTTGCATCACAGTATCCCTCAATGACCGCAGGATATTTATTGTAGTGCAAAGCAAAGTCCTGGGTATGTACTAAATACCCCAAAACTCGTTTCATGGCCATCCAATGAGATTGGCCTGGATTGCTCGTATATCGACTCAATTTACTTATAGCACAAGCTATATCTGGTCGTGTACAATTCATGATGTACATTAAGCAACCCAACACACGAGCATAATCCAATTGTGATATGCTCTGGCCTTTGTTCTTTGCTAATGCAAGATTCACATCAATTGGAGTCTTTGCAACTTTAAAGCCCAAGTGCTTGAATTTTTCAAGTACTGTCTTAATATAATGAGATTGTGACAATGCTAGACCTTGAGAAGTCTTATGGATCTTAATTCCCAGAATTAAATCAGCAACTCCCAAGTCTTTCATATCAAACTTGCTAGTTAGCATACGCTTAGTAGCATTTATGTTGGCAATGTCATTACTCATTATGAGCATATCATCCACATATAAGCAAACAATGACTATGTGATTTGGAACATTTTTAATGTACACACATTTATCACATTCATTTATCTTAAATCCATTTGACAACATTGTTTGGTCAAATTTAGCATGCCATTGTTTGGGTGCTTGTTTTAATCCGTAAAGGGACTTAACAAGTCTACAGACCTTCTTTTCTTTACCTGGAACCACAAACCCTTCAGGTTGTTCCATGTAGATTTCTTCCTCCAACTCTCCATTTAAGAAGGCCGTCTTAACATCCATTTGATAAATTTCAAGATCATAAACTGCAGCTAACGCTACTAACGTTCGTATGGATGTTATTCTTGTAACTGGAGAGTATGTATCAATATAGTCAAGACCTTCTCGTTGTCTATACCCTTTGACCACAAGTCTTGCCTTATACTTGTCAATAGTGTCATCATCTTTCATTTTCCTCTTAAAGATCCATTTAGAACCCAACGGTTTATTTCCAGGAGGAAGATCAACCAATTCCCATGTATGGTTGTTCAGTATGGATTCTATTTCACTATTGACTGCCTCTTTCCATAACAATGATTCTGAAGAAGACATAGCTTCTTTAAATGTTTAAGGCTCATTTTCCAATAAGAAAGTCACAAAATCTGGTCCAAATGAAGTAGACGTTCTTTGACGTTTACTACGTCTTGGATCCTCCTGGTTAAGTGTACTTTCTTTTGTTTCTTCCCGAGGTCGTTTAGATCCTTCACCAATCGACTCACATTCCTTTTTATACGGATATATATTTTCAAAGAACTCAGCATTATCTGATTCTATAACCGTATTATTATGAATGTCGGGATTTTCTGATTTATGAACCAGAAATCGATATGCTTTACTATTAGTCGCATATCCTATGAAAACACAATCAACGATTTTCGGTCCTATTTTTACCCTTTTGGGTTTAGGAACTTGCAATTTTGCCAAACACCCCCACACTTTAAAATAATTCAAGTTGGGCTTCCTTCCTTTCCATTTTTCATATGGAATGGATTGTGTTTTGCTATGGGGTACTCGATTTAGTATTCGGCTAGCCGTAAGAACGGCTTCCCCCCACAAGTTCTGTGGCAAACCAGAACTTATCAATAATGCGTTCATCATCTCCTTTAATGAACGATTCTTTCTTTCTGCAATTCCATTGGATTGGAGCATGTAAGGGGCCATTGTTTGATGAATAATTCCATATTCTAAACATATTTGTTCAAAAGGAGATTCATATTCACCACCCCTATCACTTCTTATCATTTTGATTTTCTTGTTAAGTTGCGTTTCAACTTCATTTTTGTATTGCTTGAATGCGTCTATTGCTTCATCTTTACTATTAAGCAAGTAAACATAGCAATATCGAGTACTATCGTCAATAAAAGTTATGAAATACTTTTTTCCACCGCGAGATGGTATTGACTTCATGTCACAAATATCTGTGCTAATTAAGTCTAAAGGATTTGAATTCCTTTCAGCCGACTTATAAGGATGTTTAACATACTTAGATTCCACACATACTTGACATTTTGATTTGTCACATTCAAACTTGGGCAATACTTCCAAATTAATCATTTTTCGTAAGGTTTTATAATTGACATGACCCAAACGTATATGCCATAATTCATTTGACTCAAGTAAGTAAGACGAAGCTGAAATTTTATTATTATTTTCAACAACCATTACATCCAGCTTGAAAAGGCCCTCAGTGAGGTAACCTTTTCCTACAAACATTTCATTCTTACTTATTACAACCAATTCGAGCCCACTGAATTCACGGTGTTTCCTTAAGGAATTTAATCCCCTCCTAGTACCCAAGGTTATGGATTATTTCCTCCCAGGATAGAACGAATTACACACTGGTGTAGTGGTACTTCAAACCCCAGTGTTTCAGCGAACACAAAGTTCGATAGCAAATCACACTTACTTTTTACTTTGTTTGATGCTAAAAGTATGCAGAAGAAGGAGAAAAAACTCAGAAAATCGTACTGAAATTCTGAGCAGAATAGTGTTGTATTTATAGCCAAAGTTGGGCTGAAATCTGAAGAGGTGCAACTCTTCAGAATGGCTGGTTATGCAAAACGCCCACAGCATAAATGCCATTACATAAATGGCCATTTACTCAATAATAAAGAGGGAAAATTGAAGAGGGTAGTTACTTTTCTGTTACCAAAACAGAAAAACGGATTGGATTTAATATTAATATTCTGTTATTAAAACAAATATTTAATAACATTTCTGTTAATATTTTACTATTAACAAATAAATTTGGTCCAAAAAGTTAATCAATCAATCATTTGACCAAATCCGAAGCCGAAGCCGAGCAGAGCGACGACGACGGCACGAGACTTGCCTTCTTCTCAACTCTTTAAGAGCTAGAAGAAGAGCAATTGCTTATATACCCATAAAAAACCTCTTCCTCTTCCAATATGGGACAATGCCCATTTGCCAAGGAGGAACTTAAAATTTCACTCAAAAATTTTATTTCCCTCCATTTTCCATTCACCCTCTTTTAAGTATTTAATATATATTAATTAAATACATCCAAAACCCAACAAGAAATCCAACGTTTGAAGAAGCCAAAACAACTAACACCGGATATATTTAGGGAGAGAAACTAGCAAAGGTTTCTCAAACATTTCAAACCAAAGCATAAAGCAAAAGAACAGCCACAGACCTACATAAGCATTAATATCCAACTCTCCTAGATTGACTGTTTGAATTCGTCATAGCTGTCGCACATTTTAAAAGTCCACATGCGATTAACGATTCAGCTTGCTGCGCATCATAAAGTACGGCCTATTCAGAAGTACCAGAGTGGACACTTATTATTTGATCTCTTTGAACCACAGAAGTTATAGATTTGACAAAAAAAAACACAACAAAGAGAAGCTATACAGCAATTCAAAGGACAACCTCTTGCACGCCTTTAATAGATGATTGTTGGATGCATAAATCAGCCCCATCTTGTGATAAATCAAATATCTTTTCAGATTTTCCTTTCTAAGAAGAGATCTCAAACATGGACAAATAAAATATCATGCACGTGATAAATCATGAAGAAAAGAGTTTATTCAATGCAGGCATTTGAAGGACTTACATAGAACTGCAACTGTTTATCCATAGTTAGGAATGCAATGACTGTTTTAAGACAGTTCGAAATCTCATGAACCAGCAAACTGCTAAAATTAATATATCCAGCCAAACATTATAAGTACAATAAACAGTAGAAATTAAAGCACCTTCGCTACTTCTTATTCTCTCCTTCTTCCTGTGATAAAATTCGACGAAGAGCGAGAGGCACCATACCAAGGTCCCTTCCACAGCCAAAGATGGTATGAGTCTTCCCAGAACCACTTGGTCCCAATGCAGCTAACATTCCACTCTTACCCTTCAAAAAATCCTCAACTAAAGGATTCACTATTTCTTTACACTTCCCTCTGCAACAAAAATGCCAATATTAATCAACAACAGCAACTACTGCTGCTGCTGCTTCTGCTTCTAAATCCTAAACTAGTGAATCCTCGATACATTTCAACTTAATACTAATAATTCCTTTCACAAATGTGTCGATTTAATACTCTCGTCCCAATTTATGCGATACTCTTTCCTTTTGAGTTTGTCCCAAAAAGAATACATTACAATATTAAAAATAAATCAACTTTATATTTCTCATTTTGTCCATAATGAGATGATTTATAGTCACACAAGTATGAAATGTCTAACCACAAGTTTCAACAATTTTTTTTTTCTTTCTGTGTACTCAAACAATATCACATAAATTGGGACGGACGGAATAGTAAGAATACAAAGAAAATAATTTTTTTTTATTCTAAAGATATAAGCAAAAATAACCTGAGAAGCTTGTGACGAGAAGACCTGTGAAAAACCTTCATAAAGTTCTGATTTAATACGTTTGGCGTCCTGTAAGCTCTGCGGACGCAATAGGGTAACGGAGTGTGCATCATTGACTGTCACACAGACTTGATTGCTCTATTTGTATTTTTATTTAATTTTGTTCGTACACATTTTACTGAAATATTTACTTTTTTAACCATAGCATATATCATTAAAATGAAAAAAATTACTTTCGTTATTCTTTATTATGTGTAACACTCTGAGGCATGAGCGTAAGATTCGTTTGGACGATGTGAAGGTATTTTCTTTTCAATGTTCTTCATGTGCGAGAACATGATATTTTATGAATGATGCCATGTTTTGGCAAAGAGTAGTAACAGAGGGAAAAATTTGCGTCCTTAGTCTATTTGCGCAACCTTAATAGTAGTGTTAAATTGTTTTTCAACAAAAGCTTTGAATTGACGCAACTTTAATAAGCTGTAACGAAATATCAATTATGTATACTGGGAATAGGAGCTTGATGAGGAAGATGAGATGCGGGATTGATAGTGGAAATAACAACAATAACAACAACGACAACCCAACATAATCCCACTAGCGGGGTTTGGGAAAGATAGTGTGTACTCAGACCTTACCCCTACCCTGGGGTTGAGAGGCTATTTCCGATCGACCCTCGGCATCCTTTCCTCCAAGAACTCCCCACCTTGCTCTTGGGGTGACTCGAACTCACAACCTCTTGGTTGGAAGTGGAGGGTGCTTACCATCAGAGCAACCCCTCTTGTCTGGAGGATAGTGGAAGTAACAATGAAAGCAATTTGCAAGATAATTGACACCATTGCAAATTTGACATTGAATACTGAGTTGCACCGCAAAAGTAATGCCTGCTGTAAAACTCCACTTCCTTAAATTCTTTTTCATATTCTCGTTACAGATCAACCAAAATGGATCATACTGGCCATAATAGTAAGAGCAAGGAAAACTAAGTTCTATTTCCAGAACTCCTAGACAACATAGGAGGTTTACATGTGTTTCCATGTATACATGCAATATTGTAAGAGCTATCGAATATTCCTATGGCACAGCATATACTTAAGCAGCTCCATTCACCATGGAATCCTACAGAGAGGTCTCATGAGTTCTCAGTTTGTTTATTTCCACAAACAGGGCATGTATAGAAAATAGTCTGGCCTTCATCAGCAGATCTAATCTGGTCAAAGAAGCAAGTGGGGTTAGGATAACATGAAAGGCTTAGCAGCAAAAGGCAAAGTCTGAGAAAAATATGGACAAATACAAAGCAAGAGTACCTGTCTGGCTACATATGACATGCCTAAATGCTGACAAGTTTTACATTTTGCATTATAATCCTGTAAACCATACGACCAGCAATTAACGGAAAGAACACGTAAACATAAGGAATGTTTTTGATGAAGGTAAGCATAAAGAATGCTACTGGACACTGCAAACGGAACTAACCATTTGCTTTAGCTCCTTCTCTTCTTCAAGATCATCAAACAAAGATATGCCCAATTCCCTTCTAATAGCCTACAAAAACAACTATTATATGCTTAGAAGAAACATGACAGTACAAAAATGACAAAGAACATACACGAGCTTCCTGCCACCTAGAATATTTCCCAAGGGATTAGTATATTGAAAATACTGTTAAGTCAATTGTAGTTTGTTCTATGTATTTTGCATTCCTAATCTTCACCTAATGTTTCCCATCCTCCATTTCACCATTTTTTCGTTCTTTCACATCAGATATAAAGTTTATTTTTCATCTAGGCAATGATAAAGGAAGTTGCTTTGCATTTTTGGTACATATGCCCCTAATTTCCTTGATGGAGCATAATATTCTTTTTTTTTTAAATGAAAACTAGAGCATAATATTCAATAACTTGAACCATTTAAAGACAACGCATGAGCTATCTGAGAGAGATCCAGAGGTGATACCATATGTAAAATATCTCCTTAACAGCTAGGGATACAAACACGCAAGCATGATGGAATTGTTCTAATTCATCTTTTGCCAAATAACAATTTGTGTGAATTATCAAGCTCACCATACTCACCCCTTCCCTGCGGCCCGCCAACTGAAATAGGCTAATGCCTCAATGCAGTTCTTACTACAACAGGGCAAACCTTTTTTTACAAAATAAGCAGCAGAGTGAACTAACACAATCCTCACTCTCACCGCTTAAAAGTTCAGAGTTCCTGTGAAATGACAAACCATCCCAAATATGACAACAACAATCACGCCTCAATACCAAACTAGCTAGAGTTTACTATATGAATCCTCAATATCCGTCCTGCTCCCACATATAACACCTCAAATCCATTAGGGAAACATGTGTATACATTCTCCTGATCTGCTGGCAACTTTTCAGCATTGAACTCTGAAATCTCCTCTTACAATTTAGGGCTTTCTATCATTTTCCAGAAATTTCAATGTCGTTCAATGTGTCAATATGCCAATAAACTAGCAGAGTAGTAAAGCTTATCATTCACTACTAGAAGCTAGTAATGCACAATACGTATTAAATGATCCATTTCTCAAAGTGGAGTAGCATGACTTTTATGTAGCAAGTGTCCAGAACCATTTCTATTTCTAAAATTCAAAATGAGTTTAGTAAGTTAAAGGCCAACATCTTAAACCAACATTAAGGAAATGACCGTTCTAACAAATGATTTATACTGACACCAGTAACGAGCACTCAAAAACATGCCCTCAAACTCAACCAATTCTCAGCAATCCAATGTGCCCACAGAAACCCAAAAACTTAAAACATTCAAGTTAGAACTACAACTACAATATAGATGGAAATAGAAACGTAGAACAACTTGAATCCCAATGGGCACTCCCTAATAATTCAAACCAGCTTTTGCATACTATTGGGAACCTTAGAGTACCAAAGACACTACAAGTTTAAGCAACAACAACAGAAGGTAAGAATATGGGAAACAACAATTGTTAGAGAAAACACTATCAGATAGGAGGCGGCAAGTTTTGGGTACCCAAAATATTAACAAGTTCAAGCGACGCGAATAGAAGGGAAGAACAAGGAAAACAAGAACATTTTAGTGAAAACTATGAAATAGGAGGCAACAAGACGAGCAGATGCCTTCTTAAACGACAGAAATTCAAGCTCAGGTGACTGTGTTGATTAGTTCTTTTATTTCTCATTTATGTTTACTTCTGGGTGATTTCTGCGGAGTTTAGCTTAAAGCTTTCGGTAGGTCCAAGACAAGGCACATAATTATGTAATTTTACTAACATCGAGACAAAAAGTAATCTCAATCACTAGGCACCTGGTGAATAGAGGTTACAAACAACCTAAGAAAAGTGATTCTGATGTGTAAATTATTATAAAGTAACACTAATTACTTTATCCAAAAAAATCAAAAAGTAACACTTTAAAGTTTTTGATATCCTCAAACAAATGAGCTTCATTCTTGTCGAGACCATCAATTCCTACGTAATACTCCTTCACCTCTTAAGATCAAATGGAATACTTACACTACTACATAGCTATGTTGCGCATAATATGGACTTTCCACTACATGGCTTTTTAAATGCACATAACTTATTTTTGAAAAAAAGATAGGATAAACATTTACCGAACTTTAAATACCAGAATATCATTAGGTTAAAACTTTTTGAACAGCTTCTTTATCAATCTATGTAATTACAACTTGCTTTCTGGCTCTCATCTCAAATTCTCAATACATGTATCAGTGCTGCCTAGAATTCTAAATAAAGCATACCTCAGCAGAAATGGTATAGTGTATCTCGTTTCCAGCAATCTCTAGAAAAATTTAATCAGAGAAAAAATTGTTGTCAATATTAGAATATTTAATTCCGGTGCAAACAAGCAGAAAACATACAATGACAATCCCAACAATTTCGTCAACCTGAAGTGGAAATTAAGAGCTATATCCTTCAAAGAAATATCCAGATGATTCGTTATCACTATGAAAGCATTATTCAACCTATTGTGTCTTTCTAGAAGTCCACATATTGTCTCTATCCATTCTGTGCTTCACTTTCTTTCTTTTTTGGGTATCCCATCCAACAAACTGAGTCCACCCTTGCCACAGTCATTATAAAAAGAAGCTATTAACAATTTCCCCGGTTTGATATACACTGCTTCTTTTCCTCAGGGTGAAGGACATTAAAATTGAATGTCAACAATGACTAACCGTGCAACTAAACAAATAAAAAGTGGGCAAAAGGGTAAAGACTTGAAGGCATATGCTCTATATGCTAGTTCAATCCATTAGTTTAACATTTTTTGCAAATTTCCCTAGTTTGCTCCAGAATTGCTTCCTAGTCCAAAAAACAGTACGGAACTTTCAACAGGTGAAATTACACAACCAAGTGAAGTTTAAGATGCAGAAAAAGCAAAATATTTATTACATTAAAGGGTTGGAAAAGGCGAAACCTTTGACGCGTTTCTTGAATTTGCATAAGGGACAGTGAGCATACTTGGGGGAGTCAAACGTAAGCATTGTTCCACACATTTCACAGAACATGAAATCCCGTTGTCGGAAGTATGCCATCTCTATATATTTTGCCGGCAAATAGAATCGAATGGTAAAGAATAGAGAACAAACTGTAAATTAAGTTTTTCTATTGAAGCCTATTTGCTTTTGTTCACACTGTAGAGCGATTATTATTGCACAGGAAGTTCAGCTGAGGCGCACCTTAGAACTCAGGGTTTTAGGGTTTTTGTTGAACAGAGAGCTGTGAACCAGCGGACCATAAGAGTCCAAATAAGTTGGGCTTAATTAGCATTGTGAAAAAGGTTTAATTTACCCTTAACTTATGTAATGGTTCAAGTTTGCTCCTTAACTTTGCAAAATGATTAAATGTGTCTTGAGCTTTGCAAATTAGTTCAAATTTGCTTTCCGATATTAATTAGGTCAGATTTGGGATGTAAATTCGATTTAACCGATAAATTGAACCGAAAAAGTATTATTGATTTACTAGTATCGGGTTATTGATTTAATGCTTTGTATACGATTTTGTATTTTATGTTATTAGCCTATCGATTCGGTTAACAATTATTTAAGTTTCCTTAACGGCTAAATCAATAACCCTATAAGATATGTTAAACCTTGTTACCCCCTAATTATATAAAGCCACTTTAGGGCTTTAGAATTAGAAACTCTATTTTATTTTCCTTTCGTTTACTTTTAGATTTTAGTTCGGGCAGCTGCCTCCTTCTCGAGTTCTTTTTCATGATACTCAATAACGACAATTAGGATCTTTATCAGTTATTTGTGTTTTACAATATATTACAGGTTCTTGAATTCTTCTAGTTTATGAATAACTTGAGTAAAAAGATGTGAAGAAATACCTTTTTTCATACAAACATTCGGACATGTAGATTAAAGAGTTAGTTTGACAATCACATAGGATCTTATTAATCTTAGAAACATCAAACGTAATAATATGAAATTGTTTGAATAAGCTTCCAGAATATATCGGTTAAATCGATAGCTGAATCATTAATAATTATTAATCAATTAATTCAATAATTAATTTTTATTAGTTAAGTTATCGATTTCGCATATTTACATATTGATAATAAATAAAATAAACCGATAACATTCAAAATTGAACCGCAACTTAGTAGGCGTTTGGACATAAGGATTGTAAAATTCCAAAAAAATGGTGAAAAAAATTTTCAAATGAAAATGGTGTTTGAAATTTAATTTGTGTTTGGACATAAATTTCAGTTTGGGTTGTTCTTGAAGTTTTGAAAGTGATTTGAGTGAAAATTTTGAAAAAACAGTTTTTTGGAGTTTTTCGAAAATTTCCAAAATACATCTTCAAATGAAAATTTGAAATTTCATGAACAAACGCTGATTTCGGGAAAAAGTTAAAAAAATTTTGGGACCGCATCTGGCCGCGCACTTTGTCCAATTTCTGTCTGACTTGCACGGCCCAGTGCGCAGTCAGTGCGCGGCCGCGCACCTGGGCCATTTTCTACACTCTTATGTGTTCTTCTTTTTAAGTGCGCTAACCTCCTTCAATCCTCTAACGAACTCCCAATTTACTCCATAAGCTTTTACTTGCCCATCAACGCTTCATATTAGCTCAAAACGCTCATTAACCTCATTGTAGCCCGGAATTGCTCCTGCAAAGCATAAAACACTCAATCAGAGCAATTTACTACCATTTAACGCTCAAACATCAGTAAAGTGCAGCCAATTTAGAGTGCAATAAGTGGCCAAAATACATAGTTATAGCCTATTATCAATACCCTACACTTAAACCATTGCTCGTCCTCGAGCAATCAAACCACACTTTACATCGACATCACCTCACTAAGCGGCTTTCCTAACTCATCACACCAAGAGTACTTCAAATATACTAAGTACAGTAGTGTAACATCTTCACCTCAAGAATTGACTCACAAGCACCACGCATTATTCACAACTTACTCACTTACTCTATACAGAGGTCCAGAATAAAGTGCCCTCACACAACAAAAGAGAGTAGTTCCACACACAATACAATTTAAGAATAATTAGGGACTCAAAATAGAAAGAATTCACTTCGTTTGGTTATCAAACCATGTATAAGTTATCCCAGAATTAAAATTAACACCGGGATAACTTATACCTTATAGAGGGTGGAGTAATTAGCACTGGTAAAACTTATACATTCTTCTTACAAATTATGCAATTGTCATATTTAATAAAACATACCAAACAGTGGATAAAAAACAATCCCAGCATAACTAATCCCAGCATAACTTATCCCAGCATAACTTATACCAGTATAACTTATCCCGGCATAAGCCGTATTCAAACCAAACGACACCGTAGTGTATTAGTACATCAAAAAGGGCGGAAATATTTGAATTAGAGGGAGTGACGTAAGCTTTTAATTACGAGAATCTTTGAATTTCTCGGCCCAGCCAACTTCCTAAATGGACCAACCCATAACTAAAGGTCCAGTCTATTTGTGTTTTTATTTAATTTTGTCGGTACTCAATTTAATGAAATATTTACTTTTTTAACCAACGCATATATCATTAGAGTGAAAAATAACTTTGGTTGATCTTTATTGTATTTTAGAGAAACATAAGCATCTAAAGACCTTTAAAAATATATAATTCTTCCAAAGCAAAATGCCAACAACGAGAAGGCATAAAACTATGAGGCATGAGGGTAAGACCAATGTTAAGGTTGTATTGGGTGATACCCTTTTTTGCTTGAGCCCGACCGGGTTGGGTCCGGTCCGGAGCGAGTCGGGGCCATCGAACCCGACCTGGATGCAAGGTAGAACGACGGCCACGTCTACAACCGAGGTCGAGTCATTTCGAGACCGTTACAGAGCTCGATATGAGTCACCACCGGATGGAGAAACACACAAGGTCGGAAGCCGGACTCGTAACGGATAACCAAGCGTCGCCGGATATCTCGCCCAAACGTGATTTTCTCAACCACTTCAGGCCATTAAGGCGTAATTACAGGGATCCACGATGTAATCAATTTACCTACCTTATTTTTACCCTTAATCAGAATGTATAAAAGGAGATCTCTCTAAATTCTTGTAGGCATCAAGCACAATTGTTCTAAGCAATATTATATTCTGCGATTATTTACTTTAACAGCAATTGTTTAGTCTTTATCTTTATTTTTCCTCAACCTAAAAACCTTTTGTATCTTTTAGTTCACGGATCCTTAAAACCCCATATAAATTCAATTGTTATCCGGATTCGAGGGTAAACAGTTTGGCGCCCACCGTGGGGCTAAGGATATTGGTGAGCTCTTTGATACTCTTTCTTGACGCATCACAATACACTGGTTCTTTGCAAAAGAGCCCATATTACATTCAAATTACCAACTCATAGAATGGCACAATCAATTAACAACGAACTTGAACAGCAGACAGGAAACAATGGAATGCCCGGGCTCGAAAACCCGATAGATGCCGGTTCCCGGATGGCGCTCAACACTGATCAGGCCTTCGGATCATCGCATAGCGTCCGGGGAGAGGACGATTCGAGGGCCCAGGCAGTCGGCGAAGAGACTATCAACCTTAAAATGATTTTTGACATGCTGCAAGCCCAGCAATCGGCTATAGCTCAGCTCCAGAGCCGGGTCCAGGAGCCTGTCAGGTCCGAGGAGGCTCCCCGTGCAGCTGCAATCATCAATCCAACCCCAGTACAGCCGGAACGGGGTAGGCCGGATGCTGATTCTGCGGTTCTTAGGAGGCTAGAAGAACTGACCGAACGAATCGAAAAAAGGGGAGGAAAAAATCGAGGCCAACAATAAAAAAGTAGAAACATACAACTCCAGGGTCGACCAAATACCAGGTGCACCTCCGGTCCTGAAGGGCCTTGACGCTAAAAAGTTTGTACAAAAACCGTTCCCATCCAGTGCCGCCCCAAAACCTATCCCTAAGAAATTTAGAATGCCCGATATCCCGAAGTATAATGGGACCTCGGACCCAAACGAACATGTGACAGCGTACACATGCGCGATTAAGGGAAACGATCTCGAAGACGATGAAATCGAGTCAGTTTTGTTGAAAAAGTTTGGAGAAACCTTGTCCAAGGGGGCAATGACGTGGTATCATAACTTACCGCCAAATTCCATCGATTCGTTCGCCATGTTAGCCGATGCCTTCGTGAAAGCTCACGCCGGGGCGATCAGGGTAGAAACAAGGAAATCCGACCTATTCAAGGTCCGACAGCGCATAAACGAGACACTCCGGGAATCTGTGTCTCGATTTCAAATGGAGAGGATGGATCTTCCCCCAGTCACGGATGACTGGGCAGTACAAGCCTTCACTCAAGGATTGAACGCCAACAGCTCAGCCGCATCCAGGCAATTAAAGCAAAGTCTGATCGAGTTTCCAGCAGTTACGTGGGCAGACATCCATAACCGGTACCAATCGAAGATAAGGGTAGAGGACGACCACAGCGGAGCGAGTTCGGATTCACCATCCACACATAGGAATTTCGATCGACCTCGTAGGGAAAACTACAAAGATTCAAGACCGAACAAGGAAAGATATCGGCCATATCAGGATGATAGGAGGCCTAAATTTACGAGGAACGATCGCGGCTATGAGAGGAACAGAAGACCGTTACCGAAGGCCAACCTCGGGAAAGCCGTCGATAGACAGGAAGCACCCCGATTAGCTGAATATAATTTCAGTGTCGATTCGGCTACCCTGGTGTCGGCGATCGGACGTATCAAAGAAGCCCGATGGCCCAAACCCGTACAGTCCGATCCATCGAGGAGGGATCCCAAGTTAATATGTAAGTACCACAACACACATGGCCACAGAATCGAAGATTGCAGACAACTGCGGGAGGAAGTCGCCCGGTTGCTCGATGAAGGTTACCTTCGAGAATTTCTCAGTGATCGGGCCAAAAATCATTACGAAAATCGAGATCGACCGGCCGATGGGAAGGAACCCCGGCACACCATAAACATGATAATTGGAGGGGAAGACGCACCTCAAGTACCAATACTGAAACGTACCAAGATATCGATCACAAGGGAGAAACGGATCAGGGATTATGCATCAGAGGGAACACTGTGTTTTAGCAACGAGGAAATCGATGGACCAGCACAACCCCATAACGACGCTTTGGTAATATCCGTGATGGTCCGAGACACTAAAGTCAAGCGTGTCTTGGTCGATCCCGGAAGCTCGGCTAACATAATTCGGTCGTGGGTCGTCGAACAGTTGGGACTGACAGGGCAGATAATTTCTGAGGTGAGAGTATTGAATGGATTTAATATGGCTACGGAGACAACACGAGGGGAAATAACTCTGATGATCGACGTGGGCGGAGTTACAAAAGCGACCAAGTTCTGTGTTATCAAGGGCGATATGAGGTACAACGCCCTGCTCGGAAGACCTTGGATACACGACATCGGGGCCGTACCGTCCACGCTGCACCAAATGCTGAAATTCCCATCTGCCGAGGGGGTCATCACTGTGTACGGGGAGCAATGCGCCGCAAGAGAGATGTTCGCAGTAGATGAGGTGTCCAAGGCAAAATAGCAGTCAAAGTGTAAGCCTCCGGTAAAAGAGGCTGAACCAGAATCTACCTTCGGGGAAGACCTCTTTCTTCCCCGGTCTTTCGTGACTCCGGATGAGTCCGATGCCACCAAATCAACAGTCGAAGAGCTGGAACAGATCCCTATTCGTTCGAGTGCGCCAGACCGAAAGGTATACCTGGGCTCGGGTTTAACTACCGAGCTCAGGAAAAATTTGCTTTCTTTTCTTACTGCTAACGAAGATGTGTTTGCTTGGTCCCATTTGGATATGACAGGCATACCCCCGGAGGTCACGACTCACAAGTTGAGCACAGACCCAAAATTCTGGCCAGTCAAACAAAAGAGAAGGCCCCAATCCGAGGTCAAGCAGGCTTTCATCCACGAGGAGGTAACTAAGCTATTAAACATAGGGTCCATCCGGGAAGTTAAATACCCCGAATGGTTAGCCAACGTAGTTGTAGTACCCAAAAAGGGTAATAAATTAAGAATGTGTATAGATTATAAAGATCTAAATAAAGCTTGCCCCAAGGATTCCTTCCCTTTGCCTAACATCGATCGAATGATCGATGCCACGGCCGGCCACGAGACGCTAAGTTTTCTCGACGCCTATTCCGGATATAATCAGATCCGGATGGATAAGGACGATCAGGAAAAAAACGTCCTTCATCACTAAGTATGGCACTTACTGCTATAACGTGATGCCCTTCGGGTTAAAG
>NW_017675835.1:0-53465 GCF_001879085.1 Nicotiana attenuata
TTCCCTTATAAACCCTAATTTGTACTCATTTTGTTTAAATTGATTGATTCCCTTCCTTTCAGTACTGTGATATTTTTACCTTGAATCCTTTCCCCAAAATTAAGCATATTTTGTACTTAGACTTAAATATTTACCTTATACTTTTACTACCCCCTTATATGGCAAGAATCAATCTGTCCCAAACTGATTTCTTTCCTTTATTTGACTCCGTTAGTATCTGTTCAAGCTGTGATACCCTAATTAAAAGGAAGTACTTGTGTTAATTAATTCTGAGTGGGTTATTTCCATGTTTGAGTTGAAACTTTACTTGTTACCTTATTCTTCACTCGTTTTCAAAACTATAAATACCCTACCCTCTCTTCTTTCAAACAGACAAACAATTGAGTTCAGAACACACACATACACACTCAAAACTCTTTCCTTCTCTATTATTACTTGTGCTACTGCTTTGTCTAGCCGGCTGAAAGCCAAAGCTAGACTGTGGAATCCTGCTTATTGTACCTTTCTGCACCTTGCTTTCTCTACTGGTATGTCCTAGTTAATTTTTCAAGCCTCGACAAAAATATGCTTCTTTAATTGTTTCAGTTTCCCTCATTCTTGTTTACTTCTACTTGTGGTTCTGCAGTCCATTTACATTACTAGCATGATGTAATATCCCCTTTCCCTCTAGATTAATTTACTCCCTTATGTTTGTCACTTACTATGAACTTGCTATCCTAAGTCCCTATTCCCTCAATGTGATTATGCTCTTTCTGACTAGCCTGTGATCATGCCAGTATCAGCCATTGCTGTGCATGTCCAACTAGTCCTTATGTGTTCACAGTCAGATGTATGTGTGTCCCAAACCCCTTGACCCCTTTATATAACTGTGATTCTGTGTGTGATCCCATCTTGGGAATTTGAGTTTCATTTACAATTGTTTCAATCACCTCCATCACTAATTGCTTTCAAAATGGACTGTTAGTACAACTTCTTTAATTAAACCTCTTTCAACATGCGTTCTGCACTTTCACTATATTCTTAGAATCGACGTTCTGCCCCTCTTCTGTGAGCCTTGCCTTGGGACCTTCGAGCTCCCTCTGAACTTGGACACATAAGAGTTGGCCCTTCCGCACTGAACTCATTCTGTTTAGTTATGCAAATCTGGGTATGAGCACTGCCCGGGACCCCTTGAGGTCCTTAGGGAGCTCTGACACACCTAGATATGAGAAAGGCTTTGGAATAACGTTGGCGTTGAAGTCATTAATTACATAACTCAGAGAGGAAGTCAAGATCAGGCTTCCTTTGGTTGTAATTTCTTATTCTGCACTTCTTTTGTAATTCAATCATTTGGTCTGCAATAATTTGTAAATATTATGGGGTTGGCTAGTGAAAAGGGATGGGGAATATGTATGTTTTAGCTATTAAAAGGGTAGAAAGCATGTTACTGGGTTTACATTCCTACTTGCGCAATAGAATCCATGCTTAGGACTTATTTCATGCATTAGAGATCCTGTTCCTTAGGATTTACACTTATCATTTTTCAGCATGTTCATTTCACTATCATACCACTTAGCAATTCCTGCTTTAAATGTATTAATAACCGGTATTTCTGCAATCATGTTCGTACTGCCATGTACACCTAGAGATCATGTTTTAGGCTAAACAACATTAACAAATATATCATCTCTGCATGCCCTAGTAACTGTAATATTTTTGCATATAGAAATTCTGTTTAGGATTCTGCATATATACATCATTCTGCACCTCTTTTCATTTAGATACCATGTCTTTAGGATCTCACTTATATCCGCTTAAGCACACTTAGGCTAATTACGAATGCATGAAAAGGAATAAAACAATTTCATTTAGTCTTTACAACTAATTGGCCATAATTTCTATGTGTTGAACACCTAGAACAACATGTTTAGGTAATAACAATAGTCTCCAACCGTCAGTAATCCTGAATAACTACTGAATCCTATTCACGCCTAGGATAGCCTTAGGTAATTACTTAAATAAAACTGAAACTGCCTCTGTTAATTATCAACTGCTACAACCAGCAGACAGACCTGATTCGGACTTCTTTTGTGAGTTATATAATGAATTTGGTTCTGACTCAAAACCATACTTTAGGATTTAAAATTCAGACCTTAACTGTGTTTAAGTCATGCTGCTTATATGCATTATTTGCGGAGGTATACATGAGCCTTTTAATTGTTTATATGTTTCCCCTCTAAATGCAGTTCTACCTGTTTTGTATGTCACCTTAGCATTTTACCTTTAAACCTAAGAGTCAGCTTAGAACCTCCTTCTTATAGGAATAGTAGTCCTAAATTCCTCCGGGACTGATAGGAATGGGATGGGTAACAGCATGCAATAGAGGTCGAGACCAATCCTCGCTTTAATAGCTTCACGGGGTGGGGAGGGTTGATATGGATATGATGACCAGTGCGCTAATACCATGTGTAGCCCCTCTTTTGAGGAGTGATTACCGGGTATTGCATTGATGTGATCCACATTACAAACAAACTTAGGACCCTTTTTTTCATTCACAAGAATGCTTAGATTATAACTCTTTTCAAAACCTTGCTTTTATTTGTTTTTCACACTTGTGTATTTAAACTTAAAAACCCCTATTAGTTGAGCCTTGTTTGTTTACTTGCTAATTGCACAAATTCACAAAAAACTATCTGGCCTGGAATCACACTAGTGGATCCTGAGGGGTGTCTAACACCTTCCCCTTGGGATACTTTCAAGCCCTTACCCTATCTCTGGTTATCAAATGTAGTTGTAGTTGAACCCTATAGGTGCCCTAACACACCTTAAAAAATCGTTAGGTGACGACTCTTCAAAATACCCAATTCCCATAAGAAAATGAGTCTTTACACCCCATGAATGTCGAAACCCGTATTCCTCTCCGATGGAAGGGGAAGAAGAAAAAAATGGGGCGCGACAATTACATGTAAATAGATGATTGCCACATTGGGGGAGGGTTTAATCTTATCCCAAGATGATTGCCACTTTAATACCCGCATAATTAAGAATTATTTCAACCTACTTAAAATACTACTAGCTTTTAACATACCTTGTACACCTTACTATCATGGTCATGTAGTACCTTGTATGGAACTAGTCCATAAACATCGGGTATTAACACTCGGCCCGCATTTTATCCCGATATGCCAAACTTGGACGAAAAATTCATTTTCTTTGACTTGCTTCCCCTCTCACCTTCACGAATTTACTCATCATTTGTTTAAAATAGCATCATCCTAATCTCGAAATAATCCTTTTCCTTGGACTAATGTCAATTACCCTACGACAAATTCAACGTACAATACTACAGGGTGCAACATCGTCGTAATTTAATACTGCGAGACATAATATTGTGGGGCGTAACATCATTCCCCCATTTGGAACATTCGTCCTCGAATGTTGACTGATGCTCTTATCATTCTCATAACCCATCGGTCTTGCGAATACTTTAGTACTCGTCTTGCCGTCTAGGCGACTGTTCTGTGAATGAATACCAAAGGTCAGGGCATTCTCCCCTTTAAACCTCTTTCTCACACCACGACTTGTAGTCGGAATTCTTCTAATCTTGTAACTGTTACTACCTTCTATCATGCAGCCTTTATGACTCTAACTTTGTATGTGCGCCTGACTCTTCTCTTCTCTTCCAGCTTTTAGCCAATCTCTAGGCTTCACTTTGTGAACATATACAAAATTATGCCAAGTTGTCCCTCTGGCCGTCATTAGCTTTACTACATCTAAGTAGGCCATATTATACCAAAAAATTTTACTTCGATTTATCGTTACTGAGGTCTGCTACTGAACTCCAGGTTACTCTCGTTGCTTGTCCTATATGCATAAAGCTAATCCTTTAACGTTTCTTCATTACTGTTCATCTTAAGACTGATGGCCCCAATCTCATCTCGTACTTTGCAACTTTTACCCATCCATTGTTGATTCACCTCAATGTTGATCTACAATCATCCATTGATAAATTTAAATTTTCTTACGTAATATATTGCCACTAGGGCTTACGTTGCATCATGGAATATTTGAAGTGATTTTTTCTAATCCACCTAGGTGATACGAAATTATACTTCCATAACCGTATTTCATAGCATCCCAATGTGACTCGCCTTACGTGGCTATTTTAGTCCTGTCCAATTCATGAAATCCCTTTCTTTTTTTTCGTCAGACCATTACTCAATCGAAGGCCCAAACGTCATCCTTTATCTATCATAATCACACCCCCTTTCTACAACATTCCATCTCTTCTAAATGCTATTAGTCTTAGACTCCTTTGAGTTCATTCAGGCTATAGTGAGCTTGTATAACTTAGAGAAACTGTCTGCTCTTCTTGTTTTCATGGGCTTAATCCTAAGGACTTATCCATTTTTGTTACCTTCTCACTCCCCCTTTCTTATCCCTACTCATGTCTTCTAGAACCTTGTCGCTTCACCATACAATAGCTTGCGACCTATATATATCTATTTATACTACTTGCAACCTTTCAACTTGGTTGCATCATAAATTTCCTTTATGTCTTTCTAGAATCTCAAGCGAGACATCACATCGTCTCTAATTCTTCTTTATTCTCTTAATCAGGCTTCTAGATTCCTAGACCATAGGCTGGAGGATATGCTACTTATGATGCCGCTATTATTCCTAGATATTGAATTCCCGCACTTCTAGCCTTCTTTCCGAAGTACGGACTATTCACAACCTTCTGTATTTAAGTATCTCGTACGTTGTCCATCTTTACCTTACTTATCTTAAAGTCTTAGCCTCATAGTTTCTATCTCTTTCATGACCTCCCTTCCACATAGGTATGATTCACATCCACAACTCAAAGCTCCATTATAATACTTGCACCTCTGGCACATACTGTCACGCCCCAACCTTGGGAGGCGTGGCTGGCACCCGGTGTTGCACTGGCCCGAGCGAACCACTCTGTAACTCATTCATTCCTTTTGTAACTATCATGGGCCAACTTGACCACAACTCGTAATGTACAATTGTAAGTGGGCGAATGTTATATGAATGAACCATCGTTCAAAAAATAAATAAATACATATGGGCCGACAAGGCCTCTGACATACTGTACATATTAAACTTGTGTCTACAAAGCCTCTAAGATTATTTGACACCAAATAGGATAGGGTACCGACCTACCCGTACGTCTGAAGCAAAACTCTAACATGATATCTCATAGACTCGGCTGCACTCCAAACGAGGTGGAGGCTTACCGATCCTTCGCTGAATGCTAACCTCGTCTGCTATGAGAGTTCGTCAAATTGATTACGTATACCTGCAGGCATGAATGCAGCGTGCACAACAAAAGGACGTCGGTACGAATAATGTACCTAGTATGTAAGGCATGTAAATCAACATATAAAGGACATGAAAGAAACATGGAGTACATGACTCAACCTGTAAGTCTGGATAACTCTGTATATCATTTAATACTTATAGTTTCATGCATATGCGTATGAATGTCATGTCGTGCATAGGTACATGTGTTCATAACATCATCAAGCCTCTGAGGGCACCCATCACATCATCTCGGCCACTGTGGGCAAATCATCAATGTATACCAGCTAATCAGGTGGTGGTGCGTATATAACGTCGTAACCTTTTCCCATATCCCATATACATATATTTACATATATATGCGTATATAACGCCATCTGGTGCCACTGTGGGCAAATTCATCAATGTATACCAGCTGATCAGGTGGTGGTGCATCTATAACGCCGTAACTTTTTTCCATATATATATATATATATATATATATATATATATATGCGTATATAATGTCGTCTGAGTCATGGGCAAAAGCACATGTAAATAAATGCAATGCATGAGAAATACGTTAATAAACTCTCTCGGAATGTCATTGATTATACCTTCAACTACAACTGAAGTATGTTGACATTGTGTTAGTATCTAATTTATCTTGACATTGTGTAAGTATCTTTGAGCGAGTATGTATAATTTTTTTTTGACGTGTACATTGCTGAAGACTTAAAACTTCAAACACAAATTTTCATTTTTGCAAGATAGGCATTATACAAATATAAAGAACGCAATTATTAGATACATACTTATACAAAATCATACATATTTAAAATACAAGTACAATTGCTATGCATAATTATTCTAGCAACATTCTTTATATATAACAGTGTACCCATTAATACATATTTGAAAAAAAGATACATATACTACATGTAAAAGTTCATAGTCATATTCTATCATAATATAGATTGTACTCGTGGGCGTCGTGGCGCTTCACTTTCTAACCTTAAACTGTTAAGAGTAGAGTCACTTATGGAATAGCATTACATTTACATATCGTTACTTGGATCATGCCAAAAAGAAGAATGGATTAGCCTTAACATACCTAGAGTAGGGAAAAATCCGTATGATATTCTTGGGAAAGATTGTACCGTGCTCTCTTAGAAGCACAAAATTCTGCTATGATTATACAGTATAACCGTAGGAGTTCATTTACTAACCAAGAACTCACGTTGCTATAGTAAAACACAATTACCAAGAATTTCAATTGAATCTGAATCCTAAGCATGGAACTGAATAGTTCTTTCAGTTGCTTTTCAAGGTATTAATGTTCCATATTCTACATCTATAATTTCTTGTTATAAGAACCACCATTTGTTTGACATGTGAGGTTCTTCACCTGCCAAAATGGGAGTAGTTGATCTGAGAAGAGATATGCTGGCCATCAATCCATATTTTCTATAATTGTAAGCTTCCTCATATGAATTCTAGCCCTCATACTTTTTAGGTGCTTTTGTAAGTTACCAAACAAATTGAAAATCTAGTTACAGCATATTCTCATCTGTTCTATGATATGTAGCACATATACTTATCCTTATGTACAAGCAAGTTGACATATAATGTCATCTCTATTAACCGTCTTTGAATGTGATGATTAACATTGAAAATGAAACTTGATGCACCTGCTTAGAAAAATAATGCAAAGAATATTACCAAAACCTTTGAACTCTGGCACTCATAGCTCAGAATTACAAGAAAGTCTATTCCGCGTGCAATTGCAAGGAAGTCCACTTAATTTCAAAATTAAGCTCACCACAAGATGGAAGTTGCATGGGGAAAGCCAAATTCGTAACCAACAATCCTACCATTCCAACAAGAGACGAAACTGATTATGGGGATGGGGCAGAGAGGAGGAAAATTCTCTTAAGGTTGCTGAGCTTAGGTTGAAGCCTCCTTCCTTACTTCCTCAGCTAATCTTTCATTGTAGTAATTAGGGAAGACCCTTTGACTCTTGTAAAGCTGCAAGCTTATTACATCGTATACCCAATAAAAATTTTGATGTTCTTCCTCTCCTATAATTATCCGTAGTTACTTATCTCCACGCCCTTGTGCTTGTAGGGTTACTCTCTTTTATTTCCGTAACACTCATATGGTACCTTTAACTACCCCAACTCCTATCTGAATATTCCTCAAGTATTACAATGACATTATTGCAAGGCTGAATTTACTATATTCGGTTTTACCATCTTTATCTTGAATGATCTGCTGACTCATCTTTAACCTCCTGCTTAGCCATAACTAGGCTCTTCCCGAATCAATTACTAACTTCTCGTTGGCCCATTCTCATATCAATATTCCGCTTAATCTTTCTTGGGTTATTTCTTTGTCTTAACTTACGTCCCGCACCGGCTCCTTATCTATCAATAATATCTCGGGCAGGAACCCTCACTCTCTTTCCTTGGCGTCGTGATTGCATAATGTTCTGGGATCATAGCATATCTTTAGGATTTGGATAAGTTCAATCTCATTCCTTTCTCATTTTTATCTCACTCTTCCTTTACCATTCCATAGTTACTAGAACAACTTAATTCTGTCTTAATGCCACATTACTCCATACTTCCCCCCCCCCCCCCTCCCTCCCCTTAGGGGAGTACTAAGATTTAGTGCTATTATGATCTATGTATAGATATTTTACCTCTTCATCTTTGGCATTCTTTCACATCATCGATGACCCTTACTCGCCTTGAGGTAATCCTTCTGTACCAAGGAGAACGAAATTCCTTACTCGCGATGGTGACACTTAGTGTAACTGGCACACACAGTCCCTTAAGCTTAACTTTGCTCACATTGCTTGCTTTAGAGAAGTATTTTCCTGAATGACCATTCTCTGAATTTCTTATGAATCTTCTTCTGTTGTCCATTCTATTATCGCTGGGACGCAATCTGAAATTCTCATGATGCTGACTATTATCAAATCACTCAGTCCCTAATTCATGTTTAGTTTATCTTGTTCTCCCGCCCATATTGGTTTCTATTATTCTAGGTCTAACTTTTCCTTCTGGTAGTTGCGTTGGAGTCATGAACTTTTTTCTCGAAGTGAGGATATGACTTTATGACCTATACTCTTTTGTTGCCTAAAGACTTGTCACCTCTCGTCTTTTCCTTCACTTGACTATAGACTCTGTAATACATCCATATTTTTTTACCTACCGTTATCATCCATGTATCACATCTTACTCTTAATGCTTCATTAGCTCTCTTCTCATTTCCTGCTAACATTTCTGTCTATCACTTTCTTGTGAAAACTTCAGCAAAACATTCTTTTGCTTTTTGCTCCACTTGCTTCATCCATCGGCTCTTCGGATTGCTCAACGTCCTTGCTCTACTAGGAACGAGAGTCACACTAAGGTAATATTTATCCCTTCCAGACTTTTACTAACTATCTTCTGAATATTTTTTTTTGATCATGCTAGTATTCACATCTAATTGTAATATTCTGGAGTGCACCATCTGGGTGTCTCACAAGAAGATATATTAGCACATTTGTAATACCCTTCGGAAATGTAAACTAACACAAATAATCCATTCACCATTTTGGGTTACTCTAACCCCAGCCGGATCCTGATGTTTCGTCATTTACTTAAACTACACATGTTAGCCCCCATAGGGCATAACTGAGATAGGTACGGCCAATTATACAATCCTCTGTTACTGTTGAATATAACTCAAAAAGCTTATATTCCTCTGCCTGAATTATAAACATCGTTAACCTTCATTAACTGGGCGTCTCATACTCTTCTCATCTTACTTCTTTTTCTTGTTGAAACTTGTATTTATCTTCTGAATCTCTCATTATCTTTCACCATTAAGGTGGATATGTATTCTTGCCTCAAGACTCCTTATCAAGAAGCTTACACGTAAGGTACACACATGTTCTACTAAAGACCTCAAATTTATCCATCATAGGAATGATGCAAACTCGAGTTCCTCTAACTCAACTCTTCCACAGCTATATCTCTTACCTACCATCTTCTTGGATGTACGCATCGTTGTATTACGAATAAGATAGAGTTTAGAAAATTGAGTTCTTACAGCTAAGCTCTACCAGACGATCTAGAGTAAAAAGAAAGAGTGACAGTCCTAAATGCCTTGTAGCCTCCTGCTTATAAGTGTGGTACACGACACACCCATAAATAAGACTCTACTAGACACGGCTTGTAGACTCCCTAGGACAGAACTGCTCTGATACAACTTTTGTCACGACCCAAACCAATGGGCCGCGACGGGCACCCGATACCTAACTCAACCGAGTACCAACATAACTTATCTTTTCGTATCATACTATCATAGGTAAATGAGCCAGAGAGGCTATCGTGAGATAAGTAGAATAAAACATGGAGAAATACTCGACATTGGACAATCAAACATGTAATCCAAACTTATACATAGGACGTACGGGCCTATAAGGCCGGCATGATCCTTTATTTACTCAGAACATAGGACGACAAGGTCATACAAGAATCCGTATACATGACATCTGTCTACAAGCCTCTAAGAATACATAATATCGTAAAGGTCGGGACAGAGCCCCGCCATACCAAATCATATACATCTAAATTATACTGACCAAACAAGCAACTCCGGAGCAAATGGAGTGCACCAACATCTTTCGCTGAGCTGATCGCCAACTTGTAGGACTCTCGAGCTGTCAATCGGGACCTACGGGCATGAAACGCAACGTCCCCAGGCAAAAGGGTTACCAGTACAAATAATGTACCGAGAATGTAAGGAATGAAAATCAGTAGACAATAGACATGAGAGAAACATGGAGTAAAAGACACGACATGTAAATCTGAATAGCTCTATGAAATCCTTTAATATTTTTAATGTTATGCATATCGGTATAAATGTCACGTCGTGCATATGTACATGTATTCATAACATCATCAAGCCTCTGAGGGCATCCCATCATATCATCTCGGCCACCGTGGGCAAAATCATCAACGTATACCAACTTATCAGGTGGTGATGCGTATATAAAGCCATAACCTTTTCCATATCCATATACATATATATACATATATATATATATACGCGGATATAACGTCATCTGGTCATGGGTCAATGTGCGTATGTAAATGCATGAAATGTATGTGAAAATATGTTAATAAAATCTCTCAGTATGTCATAAGACCATTATGCCTCTGTCTAATATCATAAAATAAATTTTACCAACATACGTATTTTTGAGACCCATGAACAGATGATTGAATAATCTGACACATAGGGAATCAAGAGCATCGACATCTCTAGTATTTCTATGAATAGAGTCATTTATGGGATTTGTGCATTTTCTCGTTTCGTTCGTGTCATATAGATCATGTCAAAAAGAAAGAAGGGATAGCCTTAACATACCTGAGCCGATCCTCTAGACAATCCTTCTAACGCACGCCAATCGCGACAAAACTCGTAACAACAAGATCGAAATAGGGAACAATTCGTACGAAATACCCGAAGCAATAACGTTGCTATGCAAAGAAAATCTTGGCTGAAGCTTTTCCGATGAACTTAGCAATAACGTTTGGTTTTATTTTGGAAAATGATATTTGATTGAACTCTTTTCTTAAGAAAGTGGAGATGACATTACAAAGAATGGGTAACCTTGGATGTATTCTCATAGAAGAACGCTATTTTGTTCTTTCTTAAGAGAATTGAAGTTAAATTGTGAATTTGGAAAGTCATGCTTATTTAATATGTGGGCCTCACATGTCTAGCTTGGTGTCACACTTCTTTTTCAAAGTGTGACACCTTGCAACTTTAATACTTAGTCATTACATGTAAATGGATGATTGCCACCTTGGGGGAGGGGTTTAATCTTATCCCAAAATTATTAATTAACTAGATAATGATTCGTTACTCGGTAATTAATCAATAACCCGCATAATTAAGAATTATCTCAATTTACTTAAAATACTACTCGCTTTTAACATATCTTATACATCTTACTATCATGGTCATGTAGTACATTGTATGGAACTAGTCCCTAAATATCGGGTATTAACACTCGGCCCGTATTTTATCCCGATATGCCGAACTTGGACGAAAAATTCATTTCTTTGACTTGCTTCCCCTATCACCTTCACGAATTTACTCATCATTTGTTTAAAAGAGCATCATCCTTATAATCTCCGAATAAACTTTTTCTTGGACTAATGTCAATTGCCCTACGACAAATTCAACGTACAATATTATAGGGTGCAACATCGTCGTAATTTAATACTGCGAGACGTAATATTGCGGGGCGTAACACATTGGTCGGGGTCCCTGAGGCTTTTTGGGAACTTTGACACGCTGGAAGCCTGGTTTCAATGTGCTATGAATGGATCACTGCTATGCTTTAGAGCTGTTATGCTTGAAGGCCTAGTTCTCAGGTTTAGATTGCGCCTATGAAGGCTCCCTATAGTGTAACTATTACTATTATGTAATTCATTCATTCTGGGCTATAATAATGTCTCTAATAATAGATTTGGGTTAATTAATAAAAGATGGGGGGTCTATTCTCATATCTTTGTTGAAATTGGGTAGAAATCCTGCCTATAGGACTTAACTATGCTGATTGAATTATGTGGATATTGTACTATGTTTAGAGATCCTGCATATATGATTTTTTATGATCATTTGCATTCTAGAAATCCTGCTTATAGGACTTCACGTTTGATTCTGCATTAGAAATCCTGTTCATAGGATCTACACATATTTCCAACTCAATGTGCATTAGTGATCATGCCTATGGAATCTTGTTTGTTTGAGTCAATTTGACTTCCTGGCAATCTGTTAATTTCCGTCTAAATACGATTAATAGATATCATGCCTATAGGAATAAAATTCGGTTTCAAACCAAGAAATCATGCCTATAGGATTTTAGAACTAATAGATATCATGTCTATATGGTGAAATAAATTCTGAAACTTAGAAATCCTGCCTAGAGGTGTTTAGATCAAATCAGCAATTAGAAAGCATGCCTACAGGATCTAAAAGAAGTAAAATTGTCTTTTGAGTTAAAATAAGTGCTACACTTAGAAATCATGCCTATAGGTCTATCATTGACAAACTCGTAGAAATCGTGCCTATAGGATCCTGTTAGTCTGTTCTAAATTCAAGCGCTCTTGTAAAACACTTAGGCAACAGATCCGTAGAGCTTGTTAATGATTCTGGGTTTAAAACTGTGACACATTTCTGCCTAAGGTGCCAAGATCTATGCCGAATATAATCAGTAGGCAAACAAATAGGTCTTAATGCTCGCCTTAACGAATCTGTTTTTGAACCCTGTTTTCTCACATAGTCCTGCCTATATTATCTTAAATTAATAAGTTTGCCGGTTCAAATGCATGCTTTTCATGCTTATGTGTGGAGGTTAATATGAGCCTATACTTGCTCTTTACTTGAATGTCCTATTTGCATTTTGTGTGTCGCCTAGACTTCACGTTTTTAAGAAACATAGAGTGGTCTAGAACCATCCCAAATAAAGGTCCTAATGCCTCCAGGACTATAGGTAAGGGACGGGTAGTGCTCATAGGGTACGTTTAGAATCAATTAGTGCGCTTAAGTAACAACTTGAAGATATTAATTGGGTAGCAAAGGAAATGATAGCCCATGCGCTAATGCTATGAATAAAATCTCGACTTGAGGGAGTTGCAAAGCATTACATGGAATGATCCTGTAGGCTAAAAAACTTAGGACTACCCCTTATCCCCGTTTAATGTAAGCTGAATATTGAATTTGTCCAAATTGTCTTCCTTCCCTTTTAAGACTAATTCGCTTAATTTAAGTTCGGCCGGGACCCACCGTTGTGGACCTCGAGGGGTGCCTAACACCTTCCCCTCAAGGTAATTTCGAGCCTTTATCCGATCTCTGGTGATGTAGACTGGTTATATGAGTTAATTGTTGTAGGTGCCCTAACGCACCTTAATTCGTTAGGTGGCGACTCTTTCAAATCCAATTCCCTACCCTCATGGAAAAGATTTGTCCCAGAAATGTCAAAACCCGTTTTCACAAGAAAAAGGGGGCGCGACAGCATGGCGACTCTGCTGGGGATTTGTTTAGGCTCTTGCCATAACGAACTTATCTGTGAATTAGTCTTTAAGCATGTCTTTATTATTCCGTTCATACTTGCGTACCCCTGCCCATTCTACGTGAATTTATTTATGATTTCCTTCCCCTGCTTTATCACTTTTAATATAGAAATTGACTTGTCTTGTTGTTTCCTTTTCTTAAATGTCTTTACAATTATTAAATACCGTATTTTATCATTATTCATCATGCAAATAATTGACAACATGTTATTTTCTTTTTGCATAACTCTATGCTCAACATCATATTCCACTCGTGCGTACTAATACCATAGCTTGATAAGTGTCCGCGCTCTTCCTAAAATCACCCTTTAAATTTGAAAAGGCTTATTTGCAGTGAAACTAGTCGATCAGCAGTGCAGTTAACAGTTCCGTGCCTTTCCCCCTCAAGTTGTCCGCTCGAGGGTACCAGTCTAGACTTCTATAGAAATCTTGCTCTGATAAATAACTGTACATGCATCATGGTCAAACCAAGCCAGGGTTAATATGTTCTCCACATAGTAACCCTCTAAGAAATCCTTGTCCAAAGTCCACCAGGAATTCCATAATCCCAATGGGCGCAATCACGATATGTGCATTATTTGGAGAGATAAATGCCGACATGCTAATCGTTAATGTGTAGGTAGTCAAATCCGGAGGGGGCAGGGGTCTAACTCTATTTATTTTTCATAAAATGAGGCACGAAGTCCCCAGGTTTGGCATTGTCCGAAGTATACCACCAATATTATTAGACTGGTGGGAAAATCTTTCACTAAGCGACAGAAATCACATGAAAAAGGTTCTTCGAAATTTACCCTCCTTATTGGACATCCAACCAAAAAAAATGCTGATCGAAGCTGCTACCATGTTCTGGGACGGAGAAAGAGCTGTGTTCCATTTTGGTGACATAGAAATGACTCCTCTCTTGGAGGAAATCGGAGGCTTCGCTGGATTACCATGGGATAGTCCCGGTTTACTAGTACCAGAAAACTGCAATACTAGGGATTTTTTTTAAAATGATAGGCCTGAGAAAGAATGAGGACTTGGAGTGCTTGAAAAAGTCTTACATACCCTTTGACTTCCTCTATGAACGTTACGGACACAGCAAATCTTACCGTATCTTTCATGACAAATTCTCCATCACTTCCCCGGGTTGGACTCATCGCCGTGTTTTTGTATTCATCGTTTGCTTTATGGGTATGATAGTGTTTCCAAGCCAAGGGGACATAATTCACACCAGGTTGGCCATGGTAACCAAAGCTTTAATGGAGGGAATTGAGGGAAAAACCTACACTATTGTCCCGATGATTGTAGCAGACATATACCAGGCTCTGGATCGTTGCAAGAAGGGGTTCAAACACTTTGAGGGTTGTAACTTGCTACTATAGATTTGGTTGTTAGAACATCGTCAGAGGGGTCAATACCGAAAAGAGTTCCCATGGAGACCATGGAACGATCATATCGCTTTCCACCATCCTAAAAGAATGACCTTTATCCCAGACAGATTTGGACAGCAAGAGAATGCTACAGAATGGGCACAGTTTTTCAACAATTTGACCGAGGACCAGGTTCACTAGATGTTCGAGTGATTCCCTACCGATGAATTCATCATCAGATCCAGTGATGTTCCGCATTTAATCTTGATTGGGTTATGGGGAATACACCCCTATGTTCCTATCAGGGTTATGAGACAAGCTGGTAGAAAACAAGTCATACCACGAGTCTCCAAAATGAGTCACTACAGAGCCGAATTTCAGGGTGATGCCATTCCATACAAATGTGAGGCCCAGCACATGTGGCACTTGAAGATTATCGTGGAAAAGGACACCATCGAGCCAGATCAATATCACGCCGGTCATGTGTACTTCTACCCATCATGGTTAGAAGATAACATAGCAGGAATATTCGAGCCAAGGGTTGGTCAAGGAAACAGAGTCATAGATGAAGTTGCTAAAGCACAAGTGAAGTATGAGAGGCTACGCAAGAGGTTCCTTGAATCTGAAGCCAAGCATCTGGAACAACACAAGGAATCAATTAACGAATGGAAGGAAATGGCTACGAAATCGATAGAAAGGCTGGAGTATTTGGAGCAGGGTCTAATGGAACTGGAAGGGAAGATGAGGAAAAGGGTCGTAGATTGTCAGAATGCAGAGGGCAACGAAGGAGGACATCTAGCAAGGGCATACCTGCTGCTGGACATGCACGACCTGGGGAATCTGATTGATAGAGCCAAGAAGGCCAAATATGGGGAAGGTCCCTCCGGGACCAAGTAGATTAGGTTTATCGGTTTTGAGTCATTTTGGAATTCGAATGTAATAAGGCATATGCCATTAGTAATCATTTATTTATCGTCATTCTTAGTTTCGATTTATTTATTACATTAATGAAATGAGGCATTTATCAGCATTAAATCTCTCCAAATCTACTTGTCGCTAGGCCTACCTCGGGCACAACGTGGTTCCCCCAATTTAGGATGCGAATTTACAATTCCCGCAATACGTGTTTAAATACTGCAAATGCTTTTCAGAATCCTTACTGACTTGTCTACCTTTTATTTTTCTTTATTTTGATTATTCCCATAATACTGGCATCATCAACATATCACACCAGATCTAGAGGCATTCCACCTCCTTCTCCTCCAAGTAATCCGAAAAGCAAGGGAAAGGCTAAGATGGATGTTATGAGTGGTATTCGAAAAGAAAGTTCTGAGAATGTTGAACCTTCAGACGGTCGGAGTACTACGGCCCAGAATGATTTGGTCCTACAATTGGAACAGAAAATACTGGAGTTGCAAGGAGAACTTGATCAGGTCCGCAACTTGGCAAACCTGTCCCTCACCCTAAACGTCCCAGGCATTAACCAACAAAATGATCAAAACCCAGCACCTCCTCAAAACACACCAAACCAACGTCCACAAAATCCTCCCGCACCACATCAATATGTAACTCCTCCCCAAAATCCTAATCCTACACCAATACCCACTCCTCCTCAGCACCAACACCCACAAACCACTTACCATACTCTTCAGAATACCCCGCAACCTATCCCTGATCTGCAAAACTCAACTAATGATCACCACTACACTCCAACCCCTGGCACCCACCAAAACAATCCCATATACGTGGAAGCCTTACCTTACTCTACTTAGCCAATCCCATACACTCCAGAATTTGCCGAGAAAGACCTGCTCATTAAGAACATGGCCGAAGAGCTCAAGAAGCTCACAAGTCGAGTCCAGGGTGTTGAAGGAGGTAAAGGAATTGAAGGTCTGAATTATTAGGATATGTGCATTCAGCCAGATGTGGAACTGCCGGAGGGTTACAAACCTCCTAAGTTCGAAATGTTTGACGGAACGGGTGACCCAAAGGTACACTTGAGAACATAATGTGATAATCTCCTGGGAGTTGGGAAAGATGAAAGGATTCGCATGAAGTTGTTCATGAGGAGCCTCACTGGAGATGCCTTATCTTGGTATATCAGTCAGAATCTCAAGAAGTGGGTTAATTGGGTAAGCATGGCGTCATACTTCATGGATCGGTTCAGGTTTAACATAGAGAATGCGCCGGATGTCTTCTACATAGAGAATCTAAAGAAGAAACAAACGCAGACTTTCCGCGAGTATGCTACTCGATGGAGGTCAGAAGCTGCAAAAGTCAGGTCGGCACTAGAAGAAGAGCATATGAACAAATTCTTCGTCAAGGCCCAGGATCCGCAATGCTATGAAAGGTTAATGGTCATCGAAAACCACAAGTTCTCTAACATCATCAAACTCGGGGAAAGGATTGAAGAAGGGATGAAGAGTGGGATAGTAAACAATTTCGAGGAATTGCAGGCCACGAACAAAGCATTGCAATCAGGGGGTATATCAAAGAAGAAAGAAGTAGGGGCAGTAATGGTGGCCCAAGGTCCAAAATCTCCACTCACATACCAAACACCTCCACCTACATACCAACCCTTACCTCCCAGATATTCTCAATCCGCTACCGCATATCACACTTATAACACCCAACCAGCCTATTACCATTCACCTCCAACCCATCAAAATTATCAAAAACCCATACCCAGTTTTGAACGCAGGTCGCCCAAGCAATATACCCCTATTGCTGAACCCGTTAACCAACTATATGAAAGATTGAAGTCTGCCAGATATGTTAACCCATTCCTTCTTTTGCAATGGAAAACTCCTTCCAGTGGGTCAACCCGAACAAAACATGTGCCTACCATTCTGTCATGAAAGAGCATACTATTGATGAATGATGCACTTTGAAAGACAAGATTCAAACTCTGATTGATACCAAAGTCATACAAGCAAAAGAAGCCGCGCCAAATGTCCGCAACAATCCCCTCCAGATCATAGGGGTGAAGGAGTAAATGTGATAGAAACTGATGAACAATGGGATCCTGAGGGGTCGATTGGGCTCATTCGGGAAGGTGATGACCCTAAACCTGCAGTCACACTCACTCCTATTGTGGTACAAATACAGCCGTCGGTCGAAGTTGAAGTAGCCGCATCAGTCCCGTTTGAAATTAAAGTAACAGCACCTGCGACTACACCAGCTCCATTTGAAGTAGAAGTATCCATACCCTTCACTATGATGGTGGCACCCACACCGCCCTTCAAGTCCAACGCCATACCCTGGAATTATGTTGCCGAAGCTAGGAGAAAAGGCAAAGCAAAGATGGAAGAACCTAGTGCTGCACAGGGGATGACCAGAACTGGAAGGATCTATACACCCTAAAATTTGGGAGGAACAAGCAAGGAAGCTGCTACCAAACAACCCATCATTGAAATTGGTCCAGATGATCTTTGGTGGAAAGTACAGGAAAGATAATACTCCGTCGTTGATCATTTGAACAAGACTCCTGCCCAGATATCTATCCTGTCGCTATTGCAAAATTTTGAGGCGCGTAGGAATGCACTGACGAAGGTGTTGAATGAAGCTTATGTACCCAACAACATCACCAGTGGAGAGATGGACAACATGGTAGGGCAAGTACTGGAGAGTCACAAGAACACCTTCCACGAAGATGAACTACCACCTGAAGGATTAAGTCACAACAGGGCACTACATATCACAGTACAGTTTGAGGACAAATTCATCGTCGGCGTCTTAATAGATGGCGGTTCAAGCCTCAACATTTGTCCATTGACTACTCTGTAAAGGTTGGGAAAAGATTTCCATGAGATACGAGCAGGGAGTATGAACGTGAAGGCATTTGATGGGTCTTAAAGGACCACAACCGGGGAAATTAACCTTTGTCTGCAGATGGGCCCGACTTGGTTCGATGTTGAGTTCCAAGTATTAAACATATCTGCTGCATACAATCTTCTATTGGGATGACCTTGGATACATGCCGCTGGGGTTGTGGCTTCCACACTACACCAGGCCGTGAAGTTCGAATTGAACTATCAGGAGGTAATCATTCAAGGAGATGGAAGTAACCCTATTTACACCAGTCAAACTGTCCCGGTTGTCGAGAATAGAAGAAGGCTGGGTGGGGAAACTTATCACCACATTGAGCGTGTCAACGCAATTGAGAAAGATAAGTGGAGGAGTAACAAAATAGAAAGAATACTGGCATAGTCTGGGTATGAACCCGTCAAAGGGCTTGGGAAGAAACTCCAAGGCATTACCAAACCGATACAATTGAAACATCACGGCACAACTTTTGGGCTGGGATACCATACACATGGCAAGAACACAATGATTGGTCGCCGCCATGGCGTGGTCCTTATTAACCTCTCGAGCAGCCAGTGCCACATCTGAGTAAGACTTTTCACCAGGCCAACACAATATGGGGATCTGCAGAGGAGGAAGCTTTGGCTGGGTTAAGGAACTTGTTTCTAGAAGACGAGAATATGGATTGCAATGTGATAGTTGAGGAAGAGGAGGAAGAAAGCCTCACCATTCAGACCGTGGAGAAAGGAGTTGTTCTCAGGAATTGGACTGTCGCACCATCCCGGGCCCGTCGAGTTCCTGGGTAGCTTGGCAATTAGCTTGACCTGTTTTAATAAACATTTAAGATATTTTTAGTATTTTGACGCATTTTGTTTCGAAATAATCGCTCGAGTCATCGAACCGTAATTGTTCAAATGTTTTCAAAATTTAATTAATGCATCGTTATTTAGTATTCATTATTATCTTTACGTTTTTCCTCTACAGCATTATTATTACATTTTTTTATGAACTGATGACTGTGACATGTAATGAGATAACACAATATAAGGATAGTGACTTAGAAGAAGAGAATGAAATACCTGAGGATGTTGTCAGAGAGGTTGAGAATTTTGAGAACAAACCTAAGTCCAACCTGGATGAATCCGAGGCAATCAATTTGGGAGATTCCGAAACCGTCAAGGAGACTCGCATAAGCATTCACCTATCACCGTCAGAAAAGGAAGAATACACTCGTTTCCTGAAAGAATATTGTCACACCTCCTTTTTCCCGAAGGGGTAGGGGAAATTTTTCCAATTTAAGTGACATTAATCGAAATGGGATTATTTATTTATTTTTTTAGAGTCGCCACTTCGAATAATTTATGGTGTCCCAAGTCACCGATTTATTTTAAATCCCAAATCGAGGAAATTGACTCTATTTTTGGTCCGCAAACACAGAAGACCGGGTAAGGAATTCAGTTAACCCGGGAGAAGATGTTAGGCACTCCGGAGTTCCGTGGTTTTAGCATAGCCGCTCAACTATTAATAATTGGCCGAATTATCTGATTTATTACATGTTTAGAACCTATTGTGTATTTTTAACTTTATAACCGCTTTTATTTATTTAACCTCTTTTAGGATTTATGGAATTATTTCTTGAATAAGTTACGATTGTCGTACACTTGCCGTTTTTTAGAACACATTGCAAACCACGCTACATGAAATACACCCGCGATTTGCGACATGTTTATTTTATTATTATTATTCAAAATTATGGTCGAGTCACGTGAAACGCACACTCGAATTGGGGATTACGTATCATGACTATGCCACGGGAACCGTACCCATAGTCACGACGATTTACTATTAACCGCGCCTAAAACAACTAGCGCATTTAAATTATTTTTTTAATCTTTGGGATTATTGTGAGGCCATGAGTTATGAAAATCGCTATGTGGATGAAGTGTACAATTTGATCACTGTAAATTTCAGAGATGAACTACTAAAAATCAAAGGATTATTTCAACTCAAAACCCCCCACAGCCCAATTGTCTAGTCTAGCAGTCTATTTTATTGGTACAACCCGTTATTCCCATATTTATTAGTTTGGTTCCTTCTCAGTTAACTCACAAGATTAACCTTTAAAAATTTCCATCACAGCAACTAAGAAAATAAACACTATTATAACTAATAATAAAGAAAAACTACTACAAACTGAACCCCTTTTGATTAATGAGGTATATGTGTCTTTAACAAATCCCAAGATGTGATTCTCTCATATTTACTAAGCAAATAACACATATGAAGAAATTTTATTTTATTATTTCTTAGTTTTTTAGTTGCTAATGGGATTGATATGAATCAAGCAAACAAAATCAAATAAAGAAACATTTAAACAAAACTAGACCAACCAAAGCATTTATCTAAGACAAAACAATAGATTAAAGGAAATGAACCTTTGATTTGAAAATTGTGTCAATAAACTGAGAAGTCAAATTTCTTCACGAAACGGTTACAGCTCAAAAATCGTTCTTCCAAAACGAAACGAAACCCAGCAGCACCATACGGACCGGAAGAAAACTCGAACGGAATCCTCCACTTAGATGTCAACACACAAGAAATAGAATACTATCACTTGATGGAGCTTACTTTTCTTTTCTTTTCATGGAGTCTCAAGGCGGTACTAATGGAGGAAAAAAAACTTATGTTTCCAGTAGGGTCTCAAGCAGTGAATTCGGGCAAGAAAAGAGTGTCGTTTTGGAGTTATTTTAGCCAGGTTTCATGGGTTTTTCATGACCTTTTGGGGTGATTTTCGGAACTACTTTACAGCCTTTCTTGTGCTTATTTCACACTGGATTTAAAGGGATTTAATAGGGTATTAGGAGGCTGAGATCTTGAGAAAAATGGGTCAGTTTTAATAGTGTTTTTTGGATGAAGCTTCAACAAAATTCCATGGTTGGTCTTTTTAGATGATGAAGGAGGCTTCTCATATGCGAAAGCTTCCAAGAATTGGAAATAGCTGCTGCCATTTTTTTGTTTTTAGTCTAGGTCCCCATCCTTGATTTAGAAATTAGGTATTATTTTATAGGGGTTGGGGTTGGGTCAAATGGGAAATGGCTATGGGCTCATATTTTGGGCTATTCGAAATTGGGCCTTTTCAATTAAAACCAAAGATAATTAACCTCAAATTTTATACTCTTTCTGCTAAAACAAGACCAAAAATACAATACCATTTACTAATTAATCCTATTTAAGTAAAATAACTATTAAAATAAAACTATCCGTTAAAACAAACCTATTTTTGATATTTTTTAAATATCATACTAAAAGATAAAAAATAAAAAAATCATTGTAAAATTAAGATAATATCGCTGGAACTATTTTTGTATGTTTTTTTTTTTTGAATTTTATGTAAGGTAGATAAATTAAAAGTAACTAGATAAAAATATTAATTAGCTAAATAAAAGAAAAATACTTTTTTTGTAATTTTTATTTTTGTGATAAAATAAAGTAAGTCAAAACTATTTAGAATAGCGATACTAAACCTAAACTAAATATTTACGCCAAAAAAATGTGTAAAATCTTGGGGAGGGTCAAATTACAAGTCTAGAGCTACCCCTCTTTGACTGGAAATGTGAAGAGTTTTTAGACAAAGAACAACGCGATAGTTTTTTTGACTCGACCCTTATTTAGATAGACCAAAAACTAAGATAAAGGAGAATGTCACCGAGCCCTGGTATCTGAGCTGCCTACATATCCTTGGCTATAAAGGAATCATGCCACGTGTAGTTCAGAAGTAGGAACAATGATGGAGTATACCGAGGTGGAGAGCCGATTGAGGTGCCATTCCGTCGAGGTTCCGGTCCGCGGTCCCGTTATTACATTAAAATCAAAATTTAGAAAGACTAACTAAGCCTACCAGCTAGGAGTTACAACATTCCTATCGATGAGTCTTCTGAAGCTTGATCTTGAGTCTTGGTTGATTCTTCATGCGGACTCTAATCTGAATCTTGACGCTTGTTAGCTGCAGGTGCTGGTTCATTCCTTTTTCAACTTCTGGGATCAAGGCGGGACATGCAAAGCTTGTGACTTCAATCACGTCTTGAGTTCCACAGCTTTTCTCTGCTTCTGCACTTTGAGTTCACTTCTTTTTCTTTTCTTCTTTTTCTTTTATTCTGGATAGAGACTACTTCTTTTGGTCGTCTCGAACCATGTGCCTCGAGGTAAAACCTGCTCAGACACAAAAACAAACAAACGAATGAAATTTTTCTGCCCCAGTTTTCACTAGAAAAATTTTGTGAGTTATTGTAACAAAATTCTAAACTACTTCTTTATTGAAATCAATAAAAGGAAGGATTGTGTATCCTTGAGAAAAAGAGATTAGGGAGTGGAGACCCTATATCTAAAATGAGATCAATTGGGGATTGGATGCCCTAAGTTGGAAAGATTACCAGGTTATGCTGGCATCAACTAAGGAGTGGGACCCCATGTTGGAAAAGATTACCAGGATATGCTGGCATCAGCTAAGGAGTGGGGCCCATATTGGAAAAGATTACCAGGTTATGCTGGCATCGGCTAGGGAGTGGGACACTATGTTGGAAAAGTGAGACTACTGAATTGTGTACCTATGCTAAAATGAACCAAGAAGGATTTTTTTTTTTAGAAAAATCATCATTTTTTTCATTTTTTTTCTTTTGAGAAAATCATTCTTTTAAAAAAAAAAATTTATCGAGACATCCTCTTTTTTTTTTTTAATTTCCTAGGAGAAAATTCATTAGACTAGGCTTTTATATCTTAGGAGAAAAAATCATTAGACCTATCCTAGGAGAAGGTTCATCAGACTAGATTTTCTACTTTATTATCTTAGGAGAAAGATTCATCAGACTAAGATTTTGATCCTAGGAGAAAAGTTCATCAGACTAGGTCTTTTTTTTCCGGTATCTTAGGAGAAAGATTCGTCAGACTAAGATTTCTATCCTAGGAGAAAGTTCACCAGACTATGTTTTCTATCTTAGGAGAAAAATTCATCAGACTAAGATTTCTATCCTAGGAGAAAGTTCATCAGACTAGGTTTTCTATCTTAGGAGAAAGATTCATCAGACTAAGATTTCGATCCTAGGAGAAATATTCATCAGACAAGGTTTTCATATCTTAGGAGAAAAATTTATTAGACTAAGATCTCTTATCCTAGGAGAAAATTCATCAGACTAAGTTTTTTTTTGTGTTATCTTAGGAGAAAGATTCATCATACTAAGATTTCTATCATAGGAGAAAGTTCATCAGACTAGGTCTTCTATCTTAGGAGAAGGATTCATCAGACTATGATTTTGATCCTAGGAGAAAATTCATCAGTCTAGGTCCTCTTTTTTGTTATCCTAGGAGAAAGATTCATCAGACTAAGATGTTTATCCTAGGGGAAAGTTCGTCAGACTAGGTCCCTTTTTTTTATCTTAGGAGAAAGATTCATCAGACTAAGATTTCTATCCTAGGAGAAAGTTCATCAGACTAGGTTTTCTATCTTACGAGAAAGATTCATTAGACTAAGATTTCTATCCTAGGAGAAAGTTCTTCATACTAGGTTTTCTATCTTAGGAGAAAGATTCATCAGACTAAGATTTCGATCCTATGAGTAAATTCATCAGGTTAGTTTTTTTTTTGTTATCTTAGGGGAAAGATTCATCAGACTAAGATTTCTATCCTAGGAGAAAATTCATCAGACTAGGTTTCCTATCTTATGAGAAAAAATCATCAGACTAAGATTTCTATTCTAGGAGAAAATTCATCAGACTAGGTCCTTTTTTTTTTTTTGTTATCTTAGGAGAAAGATTCATCAGACTAAGATTTTTATTGGGAGGAAAATCCATTAGTCTATGACTTTTTATCCTAGGAGGAAGAAATGTGAAGATCAATGGCAAGATTGTATGCACAATAGCAAGACAAATAAAGGAAAAGATTTGAGAAACTTCCCTTTGTCGGCTTTTCTCTTCTTTTCTTTTTCTTCTATTTTTTTGTTTTTTTATTCTTTTTTTTCCTTTTTTTTTCCTTTTTTTTTGAACCACTTTCCTTGCACTGCTTTGTTCAGGTTTCACACAAAGAAAAATTTTGAAGAAAAATTTTGTCAGTTTAGAAAGTGGTGGTCGGTTTGTGGCCTTGAGTCTTGAGCAGCTTGGCTTTGTGCTCAATCAGCTTGAGTCGGTCTCAAGAGACTTTTGCTCTGCATCAACCCTGATTGTTTCACACCCATTACCATTTGTATTTGTGGCTCAATCAGCCTTATCCCGACTGGAGATCTTTGCTCAGGTGACCTTTTCTGATATCTTCAATGACTTCCTGCTTTTGAGCTATTTGTCTGTCAAAGAGAATCACAAGTTATCGTTGCTTGTGCCAAGTAGGCTGACAAGAGTCTTTTGGGGGGAAGCCTTTGCATGAATCCTCAAGTCATGTTGACTGTAACACCTGAGTATGCTGGCCAAATTTACTTTGTGCAATTGAAAAGCTGGTAGCAGATTTTGAAATCTTTTCTTGATTGTTTTGACAATAACTGATTCAGAGTGAAGGGACACAATGATGCAAAGAAACAGTATTAACAAGAAATGCCCCTATCGGGAAGGACAGAAGGAAGAGTGTTTTTTCAATAACGAGCCTTAATGAATCATGACATGCACTTTGGACTTAATGGCCGATCTATCAAATTGACCTAATCTTTCCTTTCACCATTCCTATGACCTTTGAAGTCAGTCTTGTTTATGCCAATTCTTTGTATCAGCTTCACGACTCACTTTCGACTAGTGGTGCCTAGAGAGGTTTCTACCAACAAGTCTCTCTCATTTTTTTCTCTCTACTTACTGTCGCCTTACAGTGCCCAGTGGGGGTTTTCACTAGTAAGACTCTCTCATTTTTTATTTATTTTTCTTTCTTTTTCTATCTTGTGTGAGCAACTTGACAGTGTTTGTCGCGTGAGAACCGTTGCTCATTGCATGCTTCTCTTGGCATTCTTGAAGGCATATCGGGTGGTCTTTGTTTGGAAGGTTTTTGGATAGGGTTGGAAAGAAAGGACGTCATGAAGGCTCAAAAATAGACTCAAAGTAAAGGGGGTTATAGATTTACAACTGTTGGAATCGACTCTTTCAAAAGTGAAATAAAATCTTTGCCCCAGTTTCAGCTATTGGGGATTTTTTGGGAATTTTTTTTTGAATTCGTATTTGGTTGGACCGAACCATGTAAGGCTGCCTACGTATCCCCTTTTTTAAGGAATCAGGTCTAACGTAGTTCAAACATCTGACCTAACTTTTTTTTCATCTTTCTTTCTTTTTCTTTGTCTTTTTTTCCTTGTCTTTTTTTTTTGTTTTCAAAACAAGTTGCCCAGCTTCTATTTTCTGGGGGCATGGACCTTTGCCAGTTATTTTCTTCTTCATTTTTTTTTCACTTGAACTTTCTATGAATTGCCCCAGTTTGTACTCTAGGGACATGGACTTTTTTTTCTTTTTTTTCTTTTTCATTTTTTTGGTTTTTTTTTTTACTCTTGACTCTAACTTGATTCCGAAAAAGGGTGGTCAAAGAAAATAACACAGGCTCAAAAGGGGTAGCGAAGGATATAAAGTGTTTGGATAGTAGAAAAAGGGCCTCCTAGCCTCGAGAACGCCAAACATAGTAACTTTTCGCGATCACAGCATTGACGAACATGTCTGTCTTCTTGGTGTGTCGTGGTCGAAACATACTTTCCATCCATTAATGTCAAACTTTCGACCAAGCTTCAATTGATTCAATATCCTCAAGATCGATATTCACAATGATTTGACGGTAAATTTTACTCGACCTTAATTCCAAAGTATTTAAACTCTTTATTCATCCTCAAAAGTGTCTTGTTCTCGGGTATCCAATTCAAGCTTAAATCAATTTTCTAAGATCTGGCCAAAAAGTCCGCATGCATGTCATATCACTAAAACTAGAGGGGAAGAAACTAAGCACAGAATTATACGAAAGGACAAACTATTTTATTGAATAAGGATGGAAGGGTTTGACAACTAAGCAAACAACCTAAAATCCGAGTTACAACCCTAAAATAACCTGGGTAATGAAAATAGCAACAAAACAGACAGACATGACTCATACAAACAGAATAAAGGGATAGAAGGGTTTGACTCAGTAAAACAAATAAAATCTGGATCACAACCCTGAAATAACCCAGATAATAGAAAAAATATCAAAACAAGCTACCAAGATTTCTTCCTTGTGAGGAGAGAATGACTTTTCAATTGCTAAGTTTGACATTTAGCCACAAATTTGCTCATCAGAATCACCATGGCCTTCTCCAATTTCAGTCGGCAAGTTCCCGAGAGGATTCTCGTACTTCATGTCACTAGGCATCATCCCCACAAAGTGTGCATCATCATGTGCGGATAAAGGATTCTGCATGATATTCTGGGTGTCACTATCTTGGATCACAATCAGTTTTTCCTGGATCATACTTTCTATTTCTCTTTTCAAATCCTGACAGCTTTCAACGCTATGCCCCTGGGCATTGGAATGGTGTTCGCACCTTTTAGAAGGGTCAAAGCTTCTTGCATGGGGGTCCACATGATTTGGAGGAATAGGTGCAATCATGTCATAATGCTTTAATTTCTCAAACAAGCTTGCATAGGACTCTCCTATTGGTGTAAAATTATCTTTCAACCTTTGTTCCCGTTTATACCCCTGGCTTGGATGTGGGTTATAGGGCACTTGAAAATTTTGTAGAGGCTGGTGGAGATTTTGTGATGCTCGTGCTCGCCTTCTTAGGTGATTTGGTGGCTGGACAACATACTGAGGTGTAGCAATAGAGTATTGTAAGTTCTTAGGTGGATAGTTATGCTCAGGGGAATTAGTGGAAACCTGATGAGGCTGCTCAAACCTTCGAGATGTTCTCCTGGGACCTCTTCTCGATCCTTATGTCATCATGGTTTCTTCATTCTTCTCATTCGTGTTACTAAAATTATCAGATTCAATTTGGGCAGCCTGAGTTGCGGCTTTGAGAACTGCTTGACTTATAATTTTGCTTGTCTTAAGGCCCTTCTCAACCATTTTCCCCATTTTGATTGCTTCCGGAAGGATTTGCCCACTACGGACATCATGTTTTGAAAATAATCTGGCTCTTGAGCCTGAAAGAAGACAGTGATTAACTCGTGGTCATCCATGGGTGGCTTAACTCTAGCCGCTTGCTCTCTCCATTTAATGGCATATTCCCTGAAACTTTCAGTTGGTTTCTTCTTCAAGTTTGAAAGGTAATTGCGGTCTGGGGCGATGTCGATGTTATATTGGAACTGTTTGATAAAGGCCTGGGCCATGTCATCCCAGACATGCCAGTGGGAGGTATTTTGATCCATAAACCATTCGGAGGCTGCTCTCGTAAGGCTTTCCCCAAAATAAGCTATTAGCAATTCTTCATTTCTTCCTACACCTCTTAGCTGATTGCAATACCTTTTTAGGTGGGCTATGGGGTCTCCATGTCCATCATACTTTTCAAATTCGGGGATCTTGAAACCAAGTTGCAAACGAACATCGGGGAACATACATAGATCCTTGAAGGAAATACTCTTCTGACCTGCCAACCCCTGCATGTTTTTCAACTGTTGGTCTATGTTTTTAAGTCTTTGGGTCATTTCTTCTTGTGCCATCTTTCGGGCAGGCTTCTTAAGGTTTGCAGGAATATCAAACAAGTACGAGTGGTACTCAGGAGAGTGGTACTGCTTTTGCTGGGTAGCAATTGTGACTCATGAGTTTTCCTCTGCACTACCGTCGGCTGTGGGTGGTGAAGACAGGCATAACAGTAGTGGTTGTCTGATTGGTTGTGAATGGCAAACTTTGAGAGCATGCAACAGAAGTTCAAGTTGTAGTCGTACAGTTGGGGTAAGGACTGAACCCAGGTTGATAGGATTGATTAGACAATGAGACCGGAATGGCAGTAGTCGAGATGGGTGTGAACTCTGGGAAACCATGAGAAGAAAAGGGTGGTTCTTGGCCGTTGGCCCATGCTTGACACATTTTAGTCATTTTCTATTTCAGTACTCTATTTTCCTCAACCACAGTAGATTCTTGTTGAACCCTCTGACCCTGAGTCTCTTGGGCACTTGTAACAGCTTCGATGTCAATTATCATTTTTCCCTTGGATCTTGTGTTGTTGTCAGCTTACCACAAACCGACCACCTCACGCTTTCTTCACAATTCAAAACAAAAGACACGTTAGAATGGACTCAGTCGGTCCTTATTATTATCATCATTTTTTTATGCTTATTCGAACCTGATGTGGGTTGCCTACGTATCATGTGGGAACATGAATCTGATCTTGCGTAGTTCGGGAAGATTAGGAATAAAGGAAATAAACTAAATCTTTTTTTTTGGATTTTGTATTTTTTTTTCTTTTTTTTTCTTTTTTAAATTTTCGGAAGAACGACTTATGAAGAAGAAAGAAAATATATTTTGATTTCAATTTTTTTTTTGGAATTTTGAAAGAAAAACTTCTAAAGAAGAAAGAAAATATATTTGGATTTTTGGACTTTTATGTTAAAATTGTGAAAGAAAGACGTCTAAAGAAAATATTTTTGAATCTTGAATTTTCTTTTCAATTTTCGAAAGAAAAACTTCTAAAGAAAAATAAAAATATTTTTAGATTTTTAGAAGAAATTAAAAGAAAAAATTTTTAGTTTTTTTTTTAAATTGGGGTCTCAAATAAAGATTTTTCTAAAGAAGGAAGTAAAGGAAAATATTTTTTGATTTTTTAAAAATTGGGGCCCGGAACCGATGAGATTTGCCTAGAACAACTAGCGCATTTACATTATTTTTCTATTCTTTGGGATTATTGTGAGGCCATGATTATGAAAATCGCTATGTGGATGAAGTGTACAATTTGATCACTGTAAATTTCTGAGATGAACTACTAAAAATCAAAGGATTGTTTCAACTCAAAATCCCCCACAGCCCAATTGTCTAGTCTAGCAGTCTATTTTATTGGTAAAACCCGTTATTCCCACATTTATTAATTTGGTTCCTTCCCACTTAACTCACAAGATTAACCTTTAAAAATTTCCATCACAGCAACTAAGAAAATAAACACTAGTATAACTAATAATTAAGAAAAACTACTACAAACTAAACCCCTTTAGATTAATGAGGTATACGCGTCTTTAACAAATCCCAAGACACGATTTTCTGATATTTACTAAGCAAATAACAAATACGAAGAAAGTTTTTTTTTTTTTTAAGTTTCTAATGGGGTTGATATGAATCAAGCAAACAAAATCAAATAATGAAACATTTAAACAAAACTAGACTGTAACGACCCGACCGGTCGTTTTGAGCTCTAGCATTCCGTTCAGCAGCCTGAGGCAGTGAGCAGCTTCATTTCAGGTATTATGACTTGTGCGCGTGGTCGGAATTGAATTCCGGGAAGTCCAGAGTTGATTTGGAAAGAGAATTCTCATTTCGGAAGCTTAAAGTTGAAAGAATGAACTAGGATTGGGATTTTAAGTAAACGACCTTGGAATCGGCATCTGAAGGTTCCAGCAGGTTCTTATGATGATTTCGGACTTGGGCGCATGCCCGGTTCGGGTTTTGGATAACCCGGGAGCGTTTTGGCGCCTATTGTGGAAGTTAGCATTTTTTGAAGAATTTTATAAGTTTGGCTTGAAGTGCATTTCAGTGCTATCGATGTCCGTTTGGGATTCCGAGTCTGTGAATAGCTCCGTATGGTGATTCTGGAGTTGGGAGCGCGATCGGAAGTGAATTCGGAGGTCCGTAGGTCATTTTGGAGCTATTTGGCTAAAGATAGAAATTTGAAGGTTTTTGAGAAGTTTGACCGGAAGTGGACTTTTTGATATCGGGGTCGGAATCCGGTTCCGGAAGTTGCAGTAGGTCAGTAATGTCGAATATGACTTGTGTGCAAAATTTTGGGTCAATCGGACGTGATTTGATAGGTTTAAGCATCGAAAGTAGAAGTTGGAAGTTCTAAAGTTTATAAAGCTTGGATTGGAGGTCGATTCATGATTTTAGCGTTGCTTGATCTGATTTGAGGCCTCGAGCAAGTCCGTAATGTGTTTTAGGATTGGTTGGTATATTTGGTTGGGGTCCCGGTGGCCTCGGGTGGATTCCGGGTGGTTAACAGATTGGAAATGGGATTTTTGGAAGGCTGAGGTTTGCTGCTTCTGTCATAACCGCATCTGCGTTTCTAGGACCGCAAAAGCGGTTTTGGGCTAGAAGAGGAAGGACCGCAGATGCGGAACCGCACCTGCGGTAGAGGCAACGCAGAGGCGGATTTTTTGCGCATCTGCGGGAAGGGGAACGCAGAAGTGAAAATGGGCGGCCTGGTGGAAGCCCCAGAAGCGGCTGATGGTCTGCAAAAGCGGGACCGCGGAAGTGGAATTTCTTTCGCAGAAGCGAAAAATGCTGGGGGCAGAATGGTTGTTCAAAATCGGGATTTTTGCCATCTCTTCTCATATTTTCTTGGCTTGGGCGATTTTTGGGAGAGCTTCAAGTGGGATTTTCGTCATCTATGTTAAGGTAAGTTACTCCGACTCATTTCCAAGTTAAATACAAGATTATATGGAATTAGACATTTAATTGTGGGAAAATTGGGATTTTTGGAAGAAAACCTAGAAACTTGATAAATTGGATTTTACCATGAATTTGAGAATGGAATTAGGAGTAAATTATATATTTGAGCTAGTGAAGCTATGGGTAGAGTATATCATCGAGAAATTTCGGATTCCGGGCACGTGGGCCCGAGGGCGTTTTGCTCAACTTTTCGACGGAGTTAGGAATTTGTTATAAATTAGATTGTAACGAATATTTGAGCATATATTAGTGGATTTGCGTAACCGTTGGCTAGTTTTGGAGCGTGGTGCATCAATTAGAGTCTTCGGAAGGGCGTGGAATGCCGGTTATGGATCTTCGGAGCGAGGTGAGTCTCCTTTCTGACCTTGTAAGAGGGAATTGTCCCCATAGGTGAAATAATTGATTATGTGCTCCTATTTGTGGGGGCTACGTACGCACGAGGTGACGAGAGTCCGTGCATAGCTACTATTATGCTATTGTCCGGGTAGTTAGGACCCAAAAGCATGCTATACTTGGATTAATTGTAAGCTAATTGATAGCTTGGATTGTTTAGATCACATTGAATTAGCAAATGAATTTCAAAAAGGATTAAACTTTAATCTCTTAAATTGTTAAAAAGAGGACTAGTTTAATTGGACAAATGCTCCCTGATAAATCCTTAATTGGCTATTTGAGCATGCATTTTTATGTGAACCTGCGTCGCATGATTGATTCGCGAGCAGGGTGATTGTTTATTTTATGTTGACCACGTCGCATGGATAGTTCGCGAGCGAGGTAATGGATGCATTTATGGTTCGAGCCGTTCGACCCTCGGCAGTGCACAGTTTACATTTCTGTTGGAGCGGGCCGTCGACCTCAGCATGATTTGCGCATGATATATTGTCGCTTGAGAATTTTTAACTATGAAATTGCCCTTCGTGGCTTTATTTAAATTGATAAGATAATGAAAAGTAAACCTTGAAAATCCTTGATTATTTGAGGAAGGTGTTTACCTGTTTTCAGGCTTGGTGAATTAGGACTGCTATATAAATCCATGATTTCCTCACATTTTTAGTATATTGTCAATTGACCTCTAGTAAGTGTCGAAGTTGACCATCTCATCTCTACTTCTTCGAGATTAGATGTGATACTCATTGAGTACACGTTGTTTACGTACTCATACTACACGGATGATTCGGGAACTAGGTGAGTTGCATTATTCGAGGCGGCCCGCAGCTAGTAAAGTCCCTTCCAGTAAATTGTATTTTCTTTCTGTCCACTGTATTCCGGACGGATGTTGTATTGTATTTTATTTCCTTATCAGTAGATGCTCATGCACTTGTGACACTGGGTTCTGGGATGGTTTTTAAATATTTTTGTATTGATTGCTAGTATTCAATTTGAATTGAAGCAGTTATCTTTTTACTTACGAAACTTAAAGGAAAATCTCAGTTTCCAAAATTTGTTAAAATTAGAGTTTAATTAAGTATTTGGTTGGCTTGCCTGACAGCGGTGTCCGGCGCCATCACGACCCTTAATGGATTTTGGTTCGTGACAACATGGTATCAGAGTACTAGGTTCATAGGGTCTCACGAGTCATGATCAAGTCTAGTAGAGTCTCGCAGATCGGTACGGAGACGTCTGTACTTATCCTCGGGAGGCTGCAGGACTGTTAGGAGTACTTCCCTTCTTGATTCCTTATCGTGCGATTTGATCCCTGGAGGCGTATGCCTTTAATTCATTCCTACTCAATCTTACGCGGCGCAAAGCGGTTGTTATAAATCGAGAATTGAAGAGTCATGATTGTACTATGGATGTGGGGCGGGATGTTTCTCCCGGTATTGTTGATCGGATTATTATCGTCGCTTTATGGAAGAATATTTTATTGCTTCAGCTCAGTAACGGTACTTCTGAGGGCTTGAGGCTAGGCATAAGTTGCCATGATGCTTATGAATGACTGTTCCGCAGTAGTGATATGACGGTAGGATGTTGCCCACGTGTCGGGGCAGTGAATGACTTGAAGGGAGGTTTACTCAGTGCTTAATCAAGAGATTCGGTATTTTATTCCCGGCAGGGGGAAAGGCAAGCGAACTAAGGATGGTCAGATGTGGGCTGGTGGAAGTAATGAGAATTAGTATTCGCAAGCGTGGTGGAGTTTTCTTCTATGAAAGGGTGTCGTTGTCCTAATTGAACGTACTAAGTTCGCCGGTGTTATGACCTTCTACAATTCACCTTTGGGGCAAGCTATTGTGAAACAATATTGAAAATGCGACTGTCAGATATCACAGGGTTCGGAGGTTCAGGATTGAATCAGTGTTTCTAATATTGGCGGTTCGAGAAAGATGACCTTCGGAAAGGTTTAAAGTTAGTAGCGATTTGTGGACTCAAGTGCTATGAAGATAGATTTTATTAAGGCATCAACCGAGCAACAAAAGATGAGAAATACGTGCAGGAAGTGTCAGGCAGAGTTTTAAACTTCTAAAAGGCCAGGTATATGAAGCAAAGGTCAGGCAGCTGATTAAAGAAGTGAGTTTGCCCAAAGTGGGAGAGCGGTGGATGTTGCATATGGGCTTGGTGGTAGGGTGGTTACGCACCTTAAGGAAAGTCTGGAGTGATTTGGGAATTATAGTGGCTGGCGATTGAAGCCTACAGATCTAATTTAAAGTAGGGGTTCTTGTGCGGCAGGAGATTTAATATAACGGAAAGGAGCCGCTTAGATGAAGAAGGATGCATCATAACTTTGAATTAGAAAGACGTTGCCGCACATTTAAATGATGTCCACGAGGGGCAAATGGACCTGTGCAGCTAGAGATGGAGCTCGGACTCAGGGAGGGTTATTGATGTCATAGTGATTGCACCTTGTGCAGCAACGTTGGAAGATATCGGGGAGTGATTTCCGCAGGCGGGTTATTCCCTGTGAGTAGGTTAGCGGTCGCATGGTGGGCGAAGCTTTTGCGAAGAATTCTATCGGTTATATAGCAAGGAGATCGGTTGTGCAAATGTGTTTGATGAGTCAGAATATAGGAAGGGGGTTTTACAAAAAGATTTCGAGAATTTTGGTGGTTGATTGCGCAAGGTTATGTCAAAAAGAGATAAAGAGGACAGGTGAGTTCCAGATTTGTGAAATAATGGCTTCAAGCAAAGTGGGAGAGTCCCACCGATTGTGATTGGGTTGCATAGTTAGCTACTTGCGAGGTTTCTAGTTATTAGCATATTGATGAGCTATTTCAGCTACGGGAAAAGGCCATAAGTGGTAATTTGAGCAAAGGAATTATTAAAGGTGGGCTATCGTTGGCCTTATTGGCCCATGTTCAGACTTGGGGAAGGACTCAAGGTTTATGCCTTGTATAAATGCGGGTTTCAAAGGAAGTGATTCCGCCGGGTGCCTCGTCGAGAGGGTATTCATGCGTTATAAGATTTATGAAGTTGATTATATTCGAGACCAAGTCAGAGCGGGTGGCTCTCAGGAATGGTCCTAATGGATTCAAAAGAGGTAAAGTACGGTGCCTACTGATTTTGAGCCTATAAGTACAGTTAAGAATCAATCTTTTGCAGCAGCTTACGAGTGGAGGCCCAGAATGTTCTATGATGTTTTGACTTGCAGTGTAGCTCTTGAGAGAAAGATGAGAAAGGACTTCGGATTCGTAGAAGGATTTGCAGAATGGGCATATCAGTTGGGGGTGCGAATGTGCGCACAAGGAAGGTATGAAATGGTTCTGGGGATTTGAGACAGCATGGTTTCGTGATTCAAGGTCACTCGAGATGAGTGTATATGGAGTATGTTATGTGTGGATGGAGTTAGTATTATCTCTAAGGCAATCAAGGATAAATTGGAAGAAGGTAGATTGATTGGCCATAATTGAATTTGGCATATTGGTGTTAGTGATCAGTTTCCTCAGCGTGATCGAGTTATGCAAGTGAGTTGTGACGGTACGTATCAGGCTTGTCAGCCGCCGTAATTGATGTTATTCAGAAGCATTCTACTGTTACGGCTTGTTGTGTGGAAGCAGATTCCGGAAGGGCTATGGTGGCTTAGACCACTACTTAGATATTTGCATATTCTACGATTATGGGAATTCACCTGTGTGATACTATGGATCTCCTGAAGTGAGTCAAGTGAAAAGTTTTTATATGATGAAGTGTTAACCTATTGGTGGTTCCGAAGCTATGATGAAAAACGAGTTCTATCGTATACTGGCATGTGGAGTGCAGTGAGTGGTATGGAATTTGCAGTGAAGATCAAGGTAGCAGCTCGGTGTGGACAAGGATGTCACGAGCTCAGATGAGCAGGAAAGGAGTTTCGATGTTTAAGGTAAGTTGGTATTGTCTTCAGCGTCACCTGAGATTGGTGTTTTCTGAAAAAGGGCTTGTGTCATGATTGATGAATCTCGATCGCTTTTCAGCGTTAGTGCGGCCGGTGGTTTGGATGTGTGGACCTGTTATGTGTTTCGGAAGGTTGTGGGAGCGAGTCCCACAGGAAGATCGTATAAGTGTGGCATGTAGTCACTTGATTGATTGAAGCAATTAAACCAAGTGTGAAGATTAGTGATGATATCGATAAGTTGAGGATATATGCCTGGAGGGCACTCCGTTACTGAGTTGTGGACTGTGGGTGAGTACTCCGGTTATGATGGTTGTCCTTGTGTGTTACGAGAAGAGGGAAATTAGTAAGGACCTTTGAAAGGTTATTGGCTTAGTTTGATATGATCAGGATCGACTTGAGGTCGGTGGATGGGTTTAAATATGAATTTGGGCTCTATGTCAGGCCAGTTATGTTCATTTCAGTAATGTGCTCCTTATGGAGTAATCAGGGTGCTATTTCGTTGCCAAATATTTCATGTAATGATGCGTTGCGCCGTGTGAGTTGGGAGACGGCTTGAGAAATTGGTTATGTGTTGAGGATCCGTGTAAAGATGATGCTATATGAGCAGGATGCTTTTGAGATTTCAAATCGTATATCGCACCTCAGTCGTGCTTGAGTTTTGTGGCTTCTGGCGCTATATGTCTCCCCAGGGATGGAATTATGCACTTAGTGTGCTTGTGACCGGTATTCGGTATATTATTGAAATGAACAATCTAGCTCGGTGCGTATCTCCTTATGCGAGTTTTATGGGTGGATCGGATGGCACGCCGCCATGGTTATATTGTTCGGATCGGGTTGTGCGCCGCAACAGTGTGAAGCTGAGTACAGATCCCCGTATCTGTTTTTATGTGTTTTATTTCCTATTTTATGAGGAAAGCTTATATTAGCTGTGTGCCCGCGTGGCATGTATGATTCACGAGCGGGGTGTTTGTTAATTAAGTCCACCGCGTCGCATGTATGATTCGCGAGCGGTGTAGTTGAGTTTCCTTCTCAAAGTTTGCTTTCCTTTATATCACGTTCGTTATGGTAGCGTATTGGCACATTGTAGCATCATATGGGACTTTTGGTCATGTCGGGGTGGCTTATTGCCTGAGCAGTTCGTACTGGGTGAGACGAGATCATTGGATTTAGGATCAGTGCAATCCGACTATATGAAGTATGTATGGAGATAAGAGCGTTATTTGGTTCAGAATGAGGGGATAGCTTTGTCAGGGGTATAGACCAGATGATTTGTTGACTCAGTAGTTTATTATGGATTTGGCACATCTCTTCCGTTGTGGCGGTATTGTAAGAGTTAGAGTAAGACCTGTGTATGTCATGGGGTGCAATGGGAGCATCAGATTCGGGGAAAATTCGACTAAATTAATCAGAGAATGTTATTGTGGTCCTATGAGTAAGATGGTGCAAGGTATGAATTCGGCTAAGGTATGCGGTCACGTCTTGGTACTGCTTGTAGTGATTGATGTGAGGAGCGTATGTTGGAAACAGGCCTAGCATAGAATTCCGGATGTTGGAATTGGGCTTTAAGGATTATTTGCTTGAATAAGAGGAAATATCTTCAGAATTGATCGAGCTAATGTGCTCAACTGAGTTGTGGTAGCACGGGAAGGTGCATGAGGTATTAAACAGTGATTTCAGACTACTTCAGTGTAGTTCTCAGCACGTTCGAGGACGAACGTATGTTTGACTGGGAGAGAATGTAACGACCCGACCGGTCGTTTTGAGCTCTAGCACTCCGTTCAGCAGCCTGAGGCCGTGAGCAGCTTCATTTCACGTATTATGACTTGTGCGCGTGGTCGGAATTGAATTCCGGGAAGTCCAGAGTTGATTTGGAAAGAGAATTCTCATTTCGGAAGCTTAAAGTTGAAAGAATGAACTAGGATTGGAATTTTAAGTAAACGACCTCGGAATCGGGATATGAAGGTTCCAGCAGGTTAGTATGATGATTTCGAACTTGGGCATATGCCCGGTTCGGGTTTTAGATAACCCGAGAACGTTTTGGCGCCTATTGTGGAAGTTAGCATTTTTTGAAGAATTTCATAAGTTTGGCTTGAAGTGCATTTCAGTGCTATCGATTTCCGTTTGGGATTCCGACTCTGTGAATAGCTCCGTATGGTGATTCTGGAGTTGGGAGCGCGATTGGAAGTAAATTCGGAGGCCCGTAGGTCATTTTGGAGCCATTTGGCTAAAGATAGAAATTTGAAGGTTTTTGAGAAGTTTGACCGGAAGTGGACTTTTTGATATCGGGGTCGGAATCAGATTCCGGAAGTTGCAGTAGGTCCGTAATGTCGAATATGACTTGTGTGCAAAATTTGAGGTCAATCGGACGTGATTTGATAGGTTTAAGCATCGAAAGTAAAGTTGATAAAGCTTGGATTGGAGGTCGATTCATGATTTTAGCATTGCTTGATGTGATTTGAGGCCTCGAGCAAGTCTGTAATGTGCTTTAGGATTGGTTGGTATGTTTGGTTGGGGTCCAGGGGCCTCGGGTGGATTCCGGGTGGTGAACGAATCGGAAATGAGATTTTCTAGGACCGCAGAAGCGGTACCGTAGATGCGGCAATTCAACCGCAGAAGCAGTTTTGGGCTAGAAGAGGAAGGACCGCACATGCGGTCATATTTCCGCAGATGCGGAACCGCACCTGCGGTAGAGGCAACGCAGAAGCGGATTTTTTGCCAGGGGCTCGTGGACCGCAGATGCGGTCAAGGTTCCCAGAAGCGGGACCGCATCTGCGGGAAGGGGAACGCAGAAGCGAAAATGGGCGGCCTAGTGGAAGCCGCAGAAGGGGCTGATGGTCCGCAAAAGCGCGACCGCGGAAGCGGAATTTCTTCCGCAGAAGCGAAAAATGCTGGGGGCAGAATGGTTGTTTAAAATCGGGATTTTTGCCATCTCTTCTCATATTTTCTTGGCTTGGGCGATTTTTGGGAGAACTTCAAGTGGGATTTTCGTCATCTATTTTAAGGTAAGTTACTCCGACTCATTTCCAAGTTAAATGCAAGATTATATCATGGAATTAGACATTTAATTGTGGGAAAATTGGGATTTTTGGAAGAAAACCTAGAAACTTGATAAATTGGATTTTAACAAGAATTTGAGCATGGAATTAGGAGTAAATTATATATTTGAGTTAGTCAAGCTATGGGTAGAGTATATCTTCGAGAAATTTCGGATTCCGGGCACGTGGTCCTGAGGGCGTTTTGGTTAACTTTTCGATCGGAGTTAGGAATTTGCTATAAATTAGATTGTAACGAATATTTGAGCATATAATAATGGATTTGCGTAACCGTTGGCTAGTTTTGTAACGTGGTGCATCAATTAGAGTCTTCGGAAGGGCGTGGAATGCCGGTTATGGATCTTCAGAGCGAGGTGAGTCTCCTTTCTAACCTTGTAAGAGGGAATTGTCCCCATAGGTGAAATAATTGATTATGTGCTCCTATTTGTGGGGGCTACGTACGCACGAGGTGACGAGAGTCCGTGCGTAGCTACTATTATGCTATTATCCGGGTAGTTAGGACCCAAAAGCATGCTATACTTGGATTAATTGTAAGCTCATTGATAGCTTGGACTGTTTAGATCGCATTGAATTAGCAAATGAATTTCAAAAAGGATTAAACTTTAATCTCTTAAATTGTTAAAAAGAGGACTGGCTTTTAATTGGACAAATGCTCCCTGATAAATCCTTAATTGGCTATTTGAGCATATATTTTTATGTGAACCTGCGTCGCATGATTGATTCGCGAGCAGGGTGATTGTTTATTTTATGTTGACCGCGTCGCATGGATAGTTCGCGAGCGGGGTAATAGATGCATCTATGGTTCGAGCCGTTCGACCCTCGGCAGTGCACAGTTTACATTTCTGAGCGGGCCGTCGACCTCGGCATGATTTGCGCGTGATATATTGTCGCTTGAGAATTTTTAGCTGTGAAATTGCCCTTCGTGGCTTGATTTAAATTGATAAGATAATGAAAAGTAAACCTTGAAAATCCTTGATTATTTGAAGAAGGTGTTTACCTGTTTTCAGGCTTCGTGAATTATGATTGCTATATAAATTCATGATTTCCTCACATTTTTAGTATATTGTCAATTGACCTTTAGTAAGTGTCGAAGTTGACCATCTCGTCTCTACTTCTTATAGACGGGATACTCATTGAGTACACGTTGTTTACGTACTCATAATACACTTATGTGCATTTTTGTTGCACAGGTATATTTATCTCTAGCAGCCCACTGGGCATAGCAGCACGGATGATTCAGGGACTAGGTGAGTTGCATTATTCGAGGCGGCCCGTAGCTAGTAAAGTTCCTTCCAGTAAATTGTATTTTCTTTCTGTCCACTGTATTCCGGACGGATGTTGTATTGTATTTTATTTCCTTATCAGTAGATGCTCATGCACTTGTGACACCGAGTTCTGGGATGGTTTTTAAATATTTTTGTATTGATTGCTAGTATTCAATTTGAATTGAAGCAGTTATCTTTTTACTTACGAAACTTAAAGGAAAATCTTGGTTTCCAAAATTTGTTAAAATTGGAGTTTAATTAAGTATTTGGTTGGCTTTCCTGACAGCGGTGTCCGGCGCCATCACGACCCTTAATGGTTTTTGGATCGTGACATAGACCAACCAAAGCATTTATCTAAGACGAAATAATAGATTAAACGAAATGAACCTTTGATTTGAAAATTCTGTCAGTAAACTGAGAAGTCAAATTTCTTCACGAAACGGGTACAGCTCAAAAATCGTTCTTCCAAAACGAAATGAAACCCAGCAGCACCATACGGACAGGAAGAAAACTCGAACGGAATCCTCCACTAAGATGTCAACACATAAGAAATAGAATACTATCACTTGATGTAGCTTATTTTTTCTTTTCTTTTAGTCTCAAGGCGGTACTAATGGAGGAAAAAAAACTTATGTTTCCAGTAGGGTCTCAAGCAGCGAATTCCGGCGAGAAAAGAGTGTCGTTTTGGAGTTATTTTAGCCAGGTTTCATGGGTTTTTCATGACCTTTTGGGGTGATTTTCGGAACTACTTTACTGCCTTTCTTATGCTGATTTTCACACTGGATTTAAAGGAATTTAATAGGGTATTAGGAGGTTGAGATCTTGAGGAAAATGGGTCAGTTTTAATAGTGTTTTTTGGATGAAGTTTCAGCTAATTTCCATGGTTGGTCTTTTTAGATGATGAAGGAGGCTGCTCATATGTGAAAGCTTCCAAGGATTGGAAATAGCTGCTGCCGTTTTTTGTTTTTAGTCTAGGTCCCCATCCTTGATTTAGGAACCAGGTATTATTTTATATGGGGATGGAATTAGGTTAGGTCAAATGGGGAATGTGTATGAGCTCAATGTTTTAGGCTATTCGAAATTGGGCCTTTTCAATTAAGACCAAACAAAATTAGCCTCAAATTGCATACTCTTTCTCCTAAAACAAGACCAAAAATACTAGACCATTTACTAATCAATCTTACTTAAGTAAAATAACTATTAAAATAAAACTATCCTTTAAAACAAACATATTTTTGGTATTTTTTAAAATTCATATTAAAAGATAAAAAATGAAAAAATCGTTGTAAACTTAAGATAATATTCCTGGAACTATTTTTGTATATTTGTTTTTTGAATTTTATGTAAGGTAGATAAATTAAAAGTAACTAGATAAAAATATTAATTAGTTAAATAAAAGAAAAATATTTTTTTTTGTAATTTTTATTTTTGTGATAAAATAAAGTAAAAGAGTCAAAACTATTTAGAATAGCGATACTAAACCTAAACTAAATATTTACACCAAAGAAATGTGTAAAATCTTGGTAAGCGTCAAAAATTACATGTCTACAAATATGAGGATATCTTTGCGTGGTCATATGATGACATGACTGTCCTGAGCACAGCCATGGTGGCTCATAAGTTGCCTACCAATCCAATGTGTCCGCCGGTGAAGCAGAAACTCAGAAAATTCAAACCAGACATGAGCCTGAAAATCAAGGAAGATGTCACTAAGCAGATCAAAGCCAAAGTCCTTAGGGTAGTTGAGTACCCAACCAGGTTAGCCAACATCGTACCGGTTCCAAAGAAAGACGGGAAAGTAAGAGTTTGTGTTGACTATCGAGATTTAAACAGAGCAAGTCCCAAGGACGATTTCCCACAGCCAAATATACACATTCTAATCAGCAATCGCGCCAAGAATGAACTCCAATACTTCGTAGATTGCTTCGCGGGTTATCATTAGATTTGGATGGATGAAGAAGACGTAGAGAAAATAGCCTTCATTACACCGTGGGGAGTGTACTGCTACAAAATGATGCCATTCGGTCTATAGAATGTTCGCGGTACCTATATGAGAGCCATGACGACCATCTTCAATGATATGATACACAAGGAAATAAAGGTGTATGTTGACGACGTCATCATCAAATCCAAGAGGGCCACAGATCACATAGCAGACTTGAGAAAGTTCTTTGACAGGCTAGGAAGGTACAATTTAAAATTGAACCCCACAAAATGTGCATTCGGGGTTCCCGCAGGAAAACTGTTCGGATTCATTGTCAGCCGTCGAGGAATCGAGTTGGACCCGTCCAAAGTTAAAGCTATCCAAGAATAACAACCGCCAAAGAGCAAGAAGGACGTGATGAGCTTCCTGGGTTGCCTCAACTACATCAGTCGCTTCATAGCACAGTCCACGGTAATATGTGAAACCATCTTCAAAATGTTTAGGAAAGATGCTGAAACCAATTGGACTAAAGATTGTCAAAAGGCTTTTGACAAATCTAAGGAATACCTGTCCACGCCACCAGTCCTAGTCCCGCCAGAACCTGGAAGACCTTTGCTACTCTATTTGTCTGTACTAGATGGGGCTTTCAGCTGTGTTTTGGGACAACATGACGAGACAAGAAGAAAGGAGCAAGCCATATATTACTTGAGTAAGAAGTTCACACCTTACGAAGCACGATATTCTTTGCTAGAACGCACTTGCTGGGCTTTGACATGGACAGCTCAGAACTTGAGGCATTACTTCTATGCCTATACCACATACCTCATATCCAGAATGGACCCTCTAAAGTACATCTTTCAGAAGCCCACGCCTACCGGGAAGTTAGCTAAATGGCAGATATTATTAAGTGAGTTCGATATTATCTATGTAACTCATAGGTAGTCAAAGGACAAGCATTGGCAGACCATCTTGTTAAAAATCCCGTGGGAGGAGAATACGAACCACTATAAACGTATTTTCCTGACGAAGAAGTGTCATTCGTAGGAGAAGACATTGCTAAAGCCTATGACGGTTGGAGAATGTTCTTCGACGGAGCTGCCAATTTCAAAGGAGTGGGCATTAGAGCGGTTTTGGTATCATAGACAGGTCGACATTATCCGGTATCCCCAAAGCTTAGGTTTCCATGCACCAACAATATGGAAGAATATGAGGCTTGCATCATGGGGCTCAATTTGGCCATCGATATGAATATACAAGAGTTGTTGGTAATTGGTGATTCGGATCTTCTGGTACATCAGGTTCAAGGAGAATGGGCTATGAAAAACACAAAGATACTACCATACTTGTATCATGTGCAAGAATTGATGAAGAGGTTCACAAAGATAGAATTCAAACATGTGCCCAGAATTCAAAATGAAGTCGAGTATAGGATACGGCCACGAAATGACCGAGGCGATTCCGCCGACGTGTCTTTCCAAAGCGATAAAAGCTTTAGCCAACATTCTTAATCGGCCTTCGAGGCAGGTGAGTGGTCGCAGCTTTTTCCACATATAGGGTTGACCTTGTTTTCTATCGGAAATACCGGGTCACCTTGGTGCAAATTCATCCATCATTTTGGCGGATAGTATTGATGATGAGGCTCTTCGCAGAGAAGGAGGGGCTTGAATTCACGCCCAGTCATCTTACCAGGCTGCACCGACCCTTTCCCTGTCGAGGTCTGTTAACCTTACGATGCCAGTCGGCCACGCCTTTTGCTGCTGATGATGAAGAAGATGGAGACCCGGGAGTGGATGAGTCTATTTGTCCGAGTACGGACTGCTGATATCATCCCCGTGGAGTTTATGCCATTCCCTGAGGAATGGAATTATACACGTAAGTGGTATACTCGTGCCTTCGTAGAAATTTCATGGATGCCGCACGAGGTCCCTGATCTACCGAGTTGGGCTCGGGAGTGGGCGGCCCACTCGACCCGCGACGAGCGTAAGTGGCGATCTTTGTCTAGGGGCCGATGGGAGGCAAAACATCATGGTATGTGCTGTGCGATTCGTTCCCTTCCCTTTTTTCAGTTGGAAAACCTCTTTCCCTTTCTACGTTCTGACCCTGTTGTTGTAGACATCGGGAGAGCCCTCCGAGGTGAGGCCGTGCCCCTATGGAGAGGGAGAAAAGTCGCTGGCTTTTAGGCTACAAAATGATAGCAATAAGCAAGAGATACCTATGCAGGGCGACGGTGCTCAAAGAAAGGTTAACCTGGATCGGGGGCCCGGAGTGGAAATATTGACTGAGCCTGCCACGCCCGTGATCTCTGGTTTTGGCAAGGCGGTTTCTCCTCTGATGTCGCCCTCTTTTTTCGTCGGAGCTTCTTCGAGGGATACTCAAAACCCGGGATCACATTCACCGAGCAATTGCTCCCTGACTGGGGTCGACTCTTTCGGAGCTGAGGGGGCCAAGTTAGCAGATGTGTGCTCGACCTTCGAGGAAGCCCAGCAGCTTCACTCTATGGTGTGTTTTGGCATAGGCTTTTCGAGTTTCGTACCTTCCCTTCCTTATTGAGTTTTCCTTTGCAGGCTTTTGACAAGCTTAAATCCGAGTTGCTTCGCCGTGAGGCCAGGATGTGGAAAGCTCTGGATGAGGAGAAATCCCTTAGGCTCCTTCGCGATGAAAGGGAAGTCGAGCTAGCACGCTTACAGTATGAGGCGAGTCGAAGCTTGAATTGTGAGAGATATTTGAAGGAGCAGGTAGTCATTATTCCGAGCGAATATGTGTTCTTTCTTCTAGCTCTTGAGCTAATGTTTCATTTATTTCAGTTGCAGAAGAAAACGGAGGACCTGGAGCGCCTTCGGAGCGAAGTTAGCCGAGCCAAGTATGAGTATGATGAGTTGAAGGCCCAGGCGGACGCTCATGCTTCGACAGAAAAGGGTGCTCTGGGTAAAGCCTCTGCCTTTGAGGTTCAACTTCTCTTAGCTCGAGATAATAATTTGGTTCGAACAGACATGACTACGAAGCTCGAGTCTGATCTTTTAAAGATAAAGGCCGAGGTTTTGGACGCTAAGGCTGAAGCTATAATGAGCCGAACTAAGGCCAACCAGAAAGTGGCGGTCTATTTGAAGGACGCTACCGATGCTCAAGCTGAGCTGAGAAGGATTCTCGATCGCGAGGACAGGAGCAAGGAATATGCCCGGTGTAAGTCTCGGAGGGAAACCCTCGAGGAGATCCATGCAAGGGGCTTCGACCTCTCGGGAGAGGTGAAACGGGCGAGGGAGGACGAGCGAGGCGCTAGGTCACTTCTATCCGACGCCGAGGATAGCGAGGATGAGGCTGACGGGCCGTAGTCCTAAGGGGAACGTAGATTTCCTTTTTCTGATTATGCACACAGTATTTTCAAAGTATGTTATAAATGGAGCTTGTGTTTTTTTGTATATATGTACAAGAAAACCTTGTGGTTTTGTTTCTTCTGTATCTCTTTTTGTAGTGAATTTAGCCAGATGAACTGGTCTTTAAGTTGAAAGGAGCCCTTAGATTCGTGGTATGGCCCTGAGACTCATTAGGCTGGCATGTAGGCTTTTACGCACTTGGTCGATGCGACCTTTTAGTTTAAGCTGGCAACAATGGCTCTTACGTTTTTGCTCTTAGGCAGATTTAGTTAACTGTTTTGGGTTCAGTCTCCGAATCGGGTTTTGACTCGAGCTCATTCGACCCTCAAGTTTTGAATTTTATGCTGGCGATAGTGGCTCTTACGCTTTGGGTCGGTGCAACCGTTTATGTGGGTTGGCGACAATGGCTCCTACGCCTTGGGTCGATGCGACCTTTTATGTAGGCTTTATTTTCCCTCGATAAGGATTTTTAGAAGGTGTTTGCCTGACTCTTTGACAGTTTAATAAAAAACCTCTATTGGGGGTCATTATATGGCGATGATAGAGCACCTCGGGAGGTTTGGCTCGGAGGCTGAGTATCTCGAAGCCAGTATTTAGGAGCTGACTTGGTCGAAGCTCTTTTGCCTATGTTGAGGGTAGCCTGTTTAACCAGTTCTTTTCGAAGTAGATTCGAAGTAATTGAAGGCCTTTGATTTTGTAGCGATGGTCGAGCGTCCCCGAGTTGCGTTAGTTTGGCTGGTATAGCCTTGTGACCGTAGTCATTTGTGTTTGGAAGGAGCCACTTTTAGTCCCGAGTGAAGTAGTTTCGACATCTATATCGAGGGTATGCCTTTCAGGGGTTTTACAAGTTTGATATATAGCCTTAACTTTGAGATCGGGTTTATGCCTTTAGTAAGGTCTTACAAGTTTGACATGCCTTTGAGGTCTTACAGTTTAGGATACTTGGTACAAGTATGGTTCATGCCTTGCTCAAGGTTTTACAGATATTGTCACTTGGTACAAGTGCGGTTGATGCCTTGCTTGAGGTCTTACAGATATTATTGTTGCCTTATGTAGGTCTTACGAGACCGAGTTTACCCGCTCGGGGTCTTGTGGCCTCGGGTTTTCGATAGGTGGCGATTGGCGAAAGTCCCCGAGTTTTCGAGGATTTTTCGGATCGGGAGCCATTGCAATGGAGATGGCGATTTGACGGCAGTCCTCGAGTTATATAGGATTTCTCGGCTCGGGAGCCGTTACTTGCAAGCTTGATGCTGCCTCGTTTGAGGGCTTACGATTCTGGAGTCTCCGACTCGGAGGTCATGTGGCTTTGAGTTTTCAACGCCAGTCCCCGAGTGTTCGGGGCATTTTTGTCTTTTGAGCTATTTTGTGATTTTGATGTTGCCTCGTTGAGGGCTTTTGAATTTGGAGCTCCGACCCGGAGGTCATTCATGCAGTTCCCGAGGGTTCGTGACATTTTTGACAGAGGAGCCACTTTTGCAAAAGTACCGAGTTTCATTGAAACGCAAAATGCTTTTTGAAATTGTTCTTCGATTGCTTGAGCATACATGTCTTTGCTGTTGAGCGCTTGGTTATTCTATGCGGGCACGGTTCGTTCGACCGTTTGGCCCGGTACACTGTATCTTCTATCGAGACCCTGTTCAGCATGTCTTAGCTTCTCCGAGAAAGTGATTTCGCGGGGGGATGCCCCCCAGTATTCGAGGTTGATTGCAAAAGAAGCCTTGTATGCTCGTTGAGTTTTCCTTAGGTAGCATATAGGTGTTGCCTCGTTAAAAACCTTGCTGGTAAAACCCTTGTTGGGATAAAAACCCGGGCGAAGGAAAAGAGTGCAATGCATGCTTTCGAAAGCTAAGGCGTTCGAGAAGTGCTTCGGCCGTTTTGATTGGGTACCTGAACTCAGGTTAGCGTAGAGTAAAATTGAAAGAATCGGGAGGCGGTCATACCTTAGCGTAGATTGTGCCAGTGATGCTTCGAGTCCTGATGTGTTTCAGTCGCTTGTTGTGAGGGCGCGGTATGGTCCCCTATTCTATTTAGTCGGGAGTAGCTGAAAGTGTAGCTTGTTATCGCTATTTCACTATTTGTTTATCCTTCGGCCCCTTCGAAGATGGAGGTATTGGTGTCGGGGCCACATCGTGCACCGCGAACATTACTCTCACAGCATGTTGTTCCCCATAGACGATTTTGATCCCATCCTTTGTCGGGAATTTCATCATTTGATGGAGGGTGGATGGCACTGCTCTCATGCAGTGTATCCACAGCCTTTTGAGCAAGGCGTTGTACCTCATGTCTCCCTCGATGACATGGAATTTTGCATTTTGGATTGTGCCGGCCACGTTGATTGGGAGGGTGATTTCCCCTTTTGTTGTTTCGCTCGCCATGTTGAATCCGTTGAGGACTCGAGAGGCGGGTACGATTTGGTCAAGCAGTCCGAGCTACTCTACCACCCTCGATTGGATAATATTGGCTAGATCCACAAGTACATGTTTAATTTGAAATGAATTTACAAGGAAGGAGATTACCAGTGCCTCGTTGTGAGGTTGAGACAAGGTCTCGATGTCCTCGTCGCTGAATGTAAGGGCATCCTCGGGTACGTTGCCCCGAGTTCGCTTTTCTCTGGTGATGGATATTTTTGTTCTTCTCATCATGGTCTCCTGTAGGGCATCAATGCCTCCCAAGATCATGTGGATGACATCCTGCGGCTCATTCGTTTCGTTCTTCTTGGCCGCCTCTCTTTCCCGGAACTGATTTTTGGCCCGTTCGCTTAGGAATTCTCGGAGGTGACCTTTGTTGAGTAGTCTGGCTACTTCTTCTCGGAGCTGGTGGCAATCCTCGGTCCTGTGGCCGTGCGTGTTGTGAAATTCACACACTAAGTTATGATCCTTTGCGAAGGATCTGATTGCACAGGACTGGGCCACCTGGCGTCTCTGATTTTACTGATGGCGAACAGGTCTAATACGTCGACGTTGAAGTTGTATTCTGCCAAGTGAGGTGCCTCCGTTGGCCCTGTGTGCCAATCAAATTCGGCTCTGTTGACGAGTCCCCGAGGATTCGATCGTTGCGGGGTGTCGATGCCCCCTTTTTCTAAAGGCGAAATCGGGTTTACGACATTTGGGTAGACAACTCTATTCCTTTTGGGAATTTGGGTTTTGAGATTTAGAAGAGTCGCCACCTAATGATTAAGTGCATTAGGACACTAAGAAAGAAATGAAGAGAAGAAGAACCAGGGAATGGGTAAGGGCTTGAAATTATCTCGGGGGAAGGTGTTAGGCCTCCCCCCAAGATCCACTAGTCTGGTTCCCGGCCATGCTACAATTTGTGACTTTAAATATGAACAACAAATAAACATACGAGACAATTGTCACATAATGATTGCAAGTAGGGGAAGTATAAAAGTTAAATAAACAAGCTGAAATTTGGGACTAGGCAATTTCATAATTTATTTAAAGAATATACGAGTGCAGGAGAATGGGAGTCAAATAATTGATACAAATAATCAAACAAAGGGATGAAATGGGGCGACAATTTGGGAGAGAAAAAAAAGTACTTGGACATTTAAAGAGAGTTTTTTTAAAAAAAATGATTAAAGCAAAAGGCAGGGTTTAAAAGAACCAAAAACTGCAATTTAAAAATTCTGAAAGAGAGAAGTAAACACATAAAGAGGGAGGGGGTCCTAGGCTTATAAATAGCATGGATCACCCACACAACACCCAGTAACCAATTATACACGTGGTGTTATCGCGTGATCATCATATCCATGTCTACCATTTTCCACCCCGTTAAGGTACTAAAGCGCAGAATGGTCTCGTTACTTATTACATGCTACTACCCGCCCCAATCCTATCAGTCCCGGAGGCAGTTGGGACTACTAATCCTAGAGGGAAGGGATATTGGCTTTTGAAGTTTAAAAAGGACAAAATCTAGTGCGACAAACAAAAACACATAAGAGCAGTTAAAGGGGGAAAACACATAGCAGTTAAGGCTCAAATAGGCCTCCTCATTCAAAGCAGAAATTGTTTAGCATGACATACAAGTACTGGTTAGATCTTTAATTAAACTTACGTAAAGGGGATGGCTGATTTATCACATATTTTCAGATAAGAAGTTCGAATTAGGCCTGTCTGCTGGTTGTAATTATTAAAGACTGGTATAATTAATTGGTTACCTAATGGTTTGCCTAGGTGAAACCTATAGGCATGATATCTAACAAGGTCAAACATATTGATTTTAAATACGATTACTGACTTTAGAAATAAACCAATTCTGCGGATGTTAACAACATTATTACTGATTTTAGACTTTGCGGGTGAATCAGATTTAAATGATTGCTCCTATAGGCATGAAACCTAAGCGTTATTGATTTTAAAACGGTTACGTAGGTGCAGGAATCCTATGAGCATGGTATCTAAGATGCAATTGATTATTTTTTAACCTATGGATTGTTTGCCTAATGACATGTGTATGTGCAGAAGTGCAGGAAACTTATAATCCTGATTTCTATATGCAGAAGTGCAGAGACTTATAGACATGATTTCTAATGAAATGCATAACTTATAGACAGGATTTCTAATGCAGTAATGAAACAACTTATAGGCAGGGTTTCTAATGCAGTAATGAAACAACTTATAGGCAGGATTTCTATATGTAGATGCATAAACTTATAGGCAGGATTTCTATATGTGGATGCATAAACTTATAGGCAGGATTTCTATATGTGGATGCATAAGCAAAAAAAAGGTTGTGATTGCAGAAATAAATACCTAAAGCATGATGTCTACCCACATGGATAACATGAGTGACCCTCCCCTTTTCACTATACACCCCCAATAGTTATTACAAATTATTACAACCCGAGTGAATCAAGAAAAATAAAAATAAAAGAAAAATTACATCAAAAGTTAAAGTTCCAACCAAGGAGAGCCTAATTCAGACTCCTAGTCTGAAGCATGAGATAAACCAACTTCCAAAGATCAGATTTCTAAAGCCTTTCTCATCCTTTGGGTGTGTCAAAGTTCCAAGGAGCTTCATGAACTCCAGGCAGTGCTCACACCCAATTACATTTGCAGGATCAGATTGTAGTGCAGTGTGGAAGGGCCAGCCCTCAAATGTCCAAGTTCAGAGGGAACTCAAGGTCCCCAAGGCAAGGCTCATAGGAGGGGGCGAGAAACTTAGAGTCTAAGAAAAAGTGTAAGTGCAATAGAGGGGGCCATGACAAACTAGTGGTCATGCCCAGCAATTAGATCTGGCACCCCCTGACCAGCCTGTCAGTTTGAGTTTGAGAGTTAGGACCTATTGAAGGTCAGGTTCAGAACTGGCAGCAATTTGGAATGCGCCAGACAAAGAACTTTAAACTTCAAACACACATAGGGGAAATGGGATTTTAATAGAAAAGCAGTAAAACATAAAAGAAAGAACATTCTTAAATACGGAGATTAAACAACAACAGTAAACCAGTAACATGGCAACTGTAAAAGTAAACACATAGGGAGGAGCTAGAATTAAATGGGACATACCGAGTTTTAGGAAAGCAAATAGTAAAGCAGCAGTCTTGAAAAGCCAAGTTGCAAGCAAAGCAGTACAAAAGTCTCAGAAGAGAGTAGAGAATTGAAAGAGTATTGTGATTGAGAATATGCATGTGAGAGTATGAGTATTGAACTTAGGATTCAAGAGTTCAAAAGTTCGAAAGTTGTTTTAGTGCTGAAGGGTTGAGCAGTGCAACAAACCAAGTAAGAACAAGGTAAGGAAATAGCATTGAAATCAATCTCCCTTTAATTAAGGGATTCTGATTTCAAACGGGTAAAAATAATTAAGGAAAGGGATTTGGAAAAATATTTTCCAGGCAGTACATTAAAGGGTAAATACATGAAAGTTATTTAAGGCAAAAGTCCAATGGTACACGGTTTGTGTGAAATAAGGAAAGGGAATCAATCAAACAGCCAGTAAAATCAAAGTGGCAGGCTTTGTTCAAATGAACCAAGTCGAGAAAAGGTATAGATGGTTCAATTAGAGAAAATCAGTAACAATCAGTCAAACCCCATTAAAGGAATTGAGAATCAATTAGTAGTTGGCAAAACCTTTTTTGAAAGAAGAACTTCTCATATATAAAGCAGACAAATCAAACAAAGGGGTCGTCATGTTACTGAGAAAAGAGTCTAATAATGAAAGGTTCAGAATCATAAGCGAAGGGAAAACAAGTTCAGTTTGTAGACTCATAGAGAGTCTGAGAGTCCAGGGTTCCAATGCAGAACCCTAGTCCAAATACCAAATCAAATTTGCCAAAGAAAACCCCAAATCCTAGGGTTTCAAATCGAATCAGACATAGAGATGAGAAGGCAAGCCATTGAAACAAACTCAAAGGTCTGTTTCAGAGCCTCATGAGAAACAAAACAAATAGGATAGTAGGTTTGAAACAACAAAGAAAGAAAGCTGATTTAAGAGCATAAAAGAGCATGTTTTAGAAAAGTCGGAACTTAAGCAAGTTTAGAGGAAAAGAGAGGTGGTGTAAACTTAAGCCACAGTAGATGAAACATGCTTAGCAAGAACACAAACAGAGTCTAGTAAAGCAAACAAAATCAAAGAACTCAACAGTAAACACATATAGTAGAAGAGTAACATAACAAGGATTAGCATGTGAGCACAGGAGTAACATGTATAGTAGGAAAAGAAGAAGCAGAAGAACAACACACGTATAGAAACATAAAATATACGAGCATAGTATAGACAAACACACATAAAGGAAAGAACATCAAGAATCAGAAAGATATATTTTTTTGTTGAAAACCTTTCAGAAACCCTAAATCGAAAATAAACAATTTTGAAAAGAAAATTTGGGGAAAATAATTTAGAGGTCCAATAGAACACAAACATACCATAGATCTAAGAAAATAAACAGAGAAAAACCTCGAACAACTTAGGGTTTCGGAGAAATCCTAGAAATGATAAAGGCTTGGAAAAGTCAGATCCTGGGTCGAAGAGGTCAGGAATCAAGCTTCTCGTGCTTGAATATGCTGGAGCATGGCCGGAGAAGCCATGGAACCAAAGATCTGAGAAGATCTGAGAGAGAACCATCGAAGTCAAACTTCAAAACCTCGAACTCCCAAGGTCTAATGGTGGAGAGGGGTGAGTATAGACCATCCATGGCCTGAGAAGCCATGGATTCCGGTGAAACTATGGTGGAAAAGGGTCGGAGACAGGCTAGGGTTCCGAAGAACCTTCGAGAGACTTCTGAGAGTGGAGAGTATTCAAGGACGGCGGACTAAACAAAATGGGGGATTGGGTATGGTTTGGTGAATTAAAAATGGAAAGGGGAGATCGTGACCGTTGATTAGATTGATCAACGGTCTGGATTGAAGGAGGCTTGGGTCGGGTAGTTAAATGGGTTAAGGATACGGAATTGGGCTAGCCCGGTTAGGATTCAAATTGGGTCAATTAGGGGGGGTTAATGTGGCTATAATCGAAATGCAAATGGGCTGCAATTGAAACAAAATGAGGCCAAATTTTAAATAGCCTGTTTTACCCCTTTTATTTTATAAAAATGGTAAAAATGATTTTAAAAGCAAATTAAAAGTACTGAACCAATTAATAATATATAAATATTAATTAAAAATATTGAAACCAGTTTTACAATTATAGAAATGCTATTAATCTTAAAATAGGCTAAAATTGCAATTGTATGCAATTTAGCTTTTAAAAATACCAGATAAATTTGTAAAAATATACAAAAATCAAATTAACTATATTTTGGTATAAATATGAGAATAAAATAAATTATTCACAAATATTGATAGTTTTGGGAATAATTACTGGCTTTTGTACTGCTAAAATGGATAAGAAATTGATTTTAATATCTTTTAAAAATTAGAAAAAAATACCTAAACACTTGGGCATGCTTATATAGCATGTACATGTTATTTTGAAAGCATTTTGCATATAAAATGTATAGGAAAAAATTGGGTATCAACAGCTGTCCCTCTTTACCCGAGAAGGATGAAAGAGTTGTCGGGTAAAGACATGATGGCCAATTTTGACTGAATGAAACGGTTTGAAGAATTTTGACCGAGCCCTGGTTCCTGAGCTGCCTACATATCCCTGGTCTTACAGGAATCAGGCCATATGTAGTTCAGGGTCCGTCGACGGAATATGCCGATGGAGATTTTCCAAGAAGGGCGCGATGTTCAGGTTGAGAAGGATGGTCAGAGTCTGATAGGCTGCGGGAACGGAAGCGGGATTGCTCCTGCCGAGACGGCCGTTGCTAGCCGGTGTACCTGCAAATGAATAATACCAACATATATTGTGCGTGAATTTAAACGTGATGCAAGTTCCCGTTGGACCATGAATGCTGTCTTTGGACGGTTAGGATGACGTCCTCGGACTATGGTGTCCTGGGCCATGAAACACATAATAAAGGATTC
>NW_017675835.1:56192-58679 GCF_001879085.1 Nicotiana attenuata
GGGAACATGCCGGAACTCTGTCTTTATGAACCTTTTCCTCAACTCCTGTACATGATGCAAATACGGGAGTATCTTAGAGTTCTTGGTCGCCCATTCTTCTCGGACCTGATGTATAAGCAAATCCGAATCTCCAATCACTAGCAACTCTTGGACGTTCATGTCAATGGCCATCTTGAGCCCCAAGATGCAAGCTTCGTACTCGGCCATATTGTTGGTGCATGGGAACCTGAGCTTGGCGGATACCGGATAATGCTGGCCGGTTTCTGATACTAGGACTGCTCCTATGCCAACTCCCTTGAAATTTGCTGCTCCGTCGAAAAACATCCTCCAACCATCATAGGATTCTGCAATGTCCTCTCCTATGAAGGATACCTCCTCATCAGGAAAATACGTCTTCAGAAGCTCGTATTCTCCATCCACAGAGTTTTCAGCGAGGTGATCCGCTAGTGCCTGTCCTTTGATTGCTTTCTGAGTCACGTAGACAATGTCAAATTCACTCAGCAGATCTGCCACTTGGCTAGCTTGCCAGTGGCCATGGGCTTCTGAAACATATACTTGAATGGGTCTATTCTTGATATGAGATACGTAGTGTAAGCACAGAAATAATGCCTCAACTTCTGAGCTACCCAAGTCAGAGCACAACAGGTGCGCTCTAGTAAGGAATGCCGGGCCTCGTACGGGGTGAACTTCTTGCTGAGATAATAAATGGCCTGCTCTTTTCTCCCCGTTTCATCATGCTGCCCAGAACACAACCAAACGCTCCATCCAATACTGTAAGGTAGAGTAGCAGGGGTCTACCTGGTTCGGGCGGAACCAGAACCGGCGGTGTTGACAGGTACTCTTTGATTCTGTCGAAGGCCCTCTGGCAGTCGTCAGTCCATTTGGTAGCGGCGTCCTTCTTCAACATCTTAAAGATTGGCTCACAAATGATAGTGGACTGAGCGATGAACCGGCTGATGTAGTGAAGTCTCCCCAAGAATAGCCTTCACCTTTGATGGATCCAATTCTATCCCTCGGCGGCTCACAATGAACCCAAGTAGTTTTTCGGTAGGAACCCCAAATGCACATTTTGCGGGATTCAGCTTCAGGTTGTACCTTCTCAGTGTATTGAAAAATTTCCTCAAATCTCCCATGTGATTAGCGGCTTTCCTGGATTTGATGATGACGTCTTCTACATACACTTCGATCTCCTTGTGTATCATGTCATGAAAAATTGTGGTCATGGCCCTCATGTAGGTGGCCCCTACATTTTCTAACCCAAACGACATCATTTTGTAACAATGCATCCCCCACGGCATAATGAAAGCCGTTTTCTCAGCGTCCTCTTCATCCATCCATATTTGATGGTACCCGGCAAAAAAATCAACGAATGACTGCAACTCATGCTTGGCGCAGTTGTCAATCAAGATATGTATATTCGGCAAGGGAAAGTCGTCTTTTGGACTGGCCCGGTTGAGATCCCGGTAGTCGACGCAAATTCTGACCTTCCCATCCTTCTTCGGTACTGGCACAATATTGGCTAACCATGTCGGATACTCTACTACCCGGAGGACCTTAGCTTTGACCTGCTTAGTGACTTCTTCCTTGATTTTCAAACTCATGTCTATCTTGAACTTTCTGAGCTTCTGTTTCACTGGCGGACAGGCGGGATCAGTCGGTAATTTGTGAGCCACAATGGACGTTCTTAGACCAGTCATGTCGTCATATGACCATGCGAATATGTCCTCATATTCCTTTAGAAATTTTGTGTACTCTTCCTTCTCAGACGGTGCCAAGTGAACGCTGACTCGTGTTTCTTTGATGTTCTCTGCATCTCCCAGATTGACGATCTCCATCTCGTCCAGGTTGGACTTAGGACTATTCTCAAAATTCTCGACTTCCTTAACAATTTCTTCCGGTATATCATCTTCCTCTGAATCTGCGTCCGTTTGTCGCATTGTCTCGTCGCATGTCACAGTCGTTGGTTCATCAATATAAGTAATAGTAATGCTGTTTGAGTAAAGTAATGAGAGAAAATAATGAGAGAGGGATTTGTAAGAAAATTGGATTACTTTAATAAATTCCATAAGTGATTTGAACATTGGAGCTCTTTCTTGCGGAAAAAAAAGAAAAATGCGAAAGGAAAATAAACTTTAATAAAGCAAAATAGCGCGTAATGCTTTGTTCAGCCTTGCTACCCCGAGGCACGTCGGGCTCTGGTGGTTCTGACGGTCCAGTTGCTGAGGTGTGCTCCTCTGCTCACAGCTTGTATGGAAGGGCCTTCCTCCCCCTCCTCCTCAAAAACTGACACAACTGACCATCGAGATAACCCCGGCTCGGTGAAAAGTCTGCTCTAGCGGGTATCGGCTGCTCGAATGGATAGTAACGGGCCACGGCCAGGGGTCGGCGACCCGTAGGTCCCTTTGGAAACTTTTCCGTTTCCCCCAAGGGGTTTACTAACCTTCCGAACTTACCCCCGAAACCCCCGGTAAAGGGTCGGGTTAACCC
>NW_017675836.1:0-3493 GCF_001879085.1 Nicotiana attenuata
AATCAACTCTCTTCTGGCTAGTCTCCCATCCATCTGAAGGACCATGTCCTTCCAGCCCTGTGCAGCTAAAGCATTTACCAGCCTAACCATGCCTAGCTCCTCCAAGTCTTTCAGCAGCCTTCCCTTCAATATCTTCCTCCTGTTACAAATAACAAAACGATCTTGCTCTTGTTCAGAGTCCTCTTTTTCTTCTTCTCCACTCCACTCCTCATCTTCTTCCTCAGTAATTTTCACTTGTTTTCCCTTTACAACAGACCTTGTTCTTTCAGCCAAAGAAGGTTCAGCAGGCACAGACTTTGAAGACTTCTTTGCAGGAGTCTTGGTTCTTTTTGGTTTAACGGTGGGAACCACTTCTTCAGTTGTGCCTCTCTCTTGATGGACCAGGTCCATCTCCTCCTCCTCTTCTATAGCAGCCTCAGAATGTTCTACTACCTTTTCCTTTCCTTTTTCCTTCTTCTTTTTCTTACTCTTCTCTAATGCTTCTTGTAGTTCTGCTTCACTTTGCCTTACTTTACTCCTTGTAGTTCTTCCCCTAGGTACAGAAGTAGCAGTAGTCTTGGGAGATGTTACTTTGCTTTTCTTTGATGGTTTGTCAGCAACTGGGGTCTTTTGTGAAGACGCCTTGCGCTTCTTTGGGTAATAACTGGCCCCTACTTTCTTTAGAATATCTGCTAAAGTCTCCTCCATAAAAGAACCAAGTTCTTCTTGTTGCTCACCCATCTTAACAAGTCCCTCAACAGCTTCTACTGATCCGCTTCCCCCTGACTTCAAGCCACCTTCTTCTCCACCACCACATATAGCAAGAACCTCCCCTTTCTTTTTCTTTCTCCTCCTACTAGTCTCAGCCCCTTCAACATTTTTCACAGCACCCACAAGCACAAACCTATTATCTACCTTCTCAGCTATATCAGAAAATACATAACAGGTGTTTACCTCTCTTGGGTTTTCTTGACTCTTGTCATTGTCAGATGACCCAGGTTCTTCTCCTTCACTAGCAGAGATGAACTTTTCAGATTCAGAGCTTGAGTGGGATTCTTCAGATGAAGCCTCTTTTCTTTGACTAGCCTTTAATTTCTCGTTCAAGGCTTTTCTGAGAGGGCCGGATGCTATAGTTTTTCTGGCTAACATCTTTTGCCTGCGAAATCTGGGTTTTGGACTTTCAACTGAAGGTGTTGATGATGAGGTATTAGAGGAAATAGGTGGGGGAGTTCCAGGATTGTCTTGAGAATTAGTCATGGCGGATAATTCCTGGAAATATTTTGGGGATTTTTTGAGAAGAAAAGGGTTTATCAGAAGGATTAGAGAAGTGAAATGACGGTTATGAGTGATGAGAGAGGGTTTGGAGTGTATTTAAAGAGGGATCATGATTAAGCCTGTAACGGCAGCTTTTTCAGAGGTCAATAAGAAGTCTAATCAAAATAGAGTTTCGGTCTCTTTAGAGATAAATGAGTGACGCTAGTTTTTAGGAAAAAATCCCGTTTTAGTTAGACTCCTAGGATAATGAAACTGGTTCAATGCTCAACGGATAGAATTTATGAAAGTTTGGTGTAATTAGGACTTCTGTTCATGGTTGATAATTTTATCTTTATAATTGTGCAAAGTATAAAAACATACCTGAACTTTCTTATGAGCATATACTGATGAACCGGGTTCTTCAAGTAAAACTTCCCTTGATCATGCTTCAAATGTCAGAATAGAAAAACTTTGTAAGAGATTAAGGATCCATATAAACACATGTCACAGGAGTATACTAATCAAAGTATGAGACTGAGTAAGAATTAGTCTAGATATTTACATTGAATTAAGAACTCCTAACCAAAAAAAAAATTTTCCATCTTTTTCGTCATTTTTTTTCCTTTCCTTTCCATTGTGCATTCTGAACTGGACCTTTTAGGTGATCTTAATCATCCCTAATTCCAACCTGTTCCTTTCAAAGTTTTCTCTACTCAGTGCTTTAGTGAAGATGTCAGCTATTGTTTATCAGTAGCACAAAATTCTATGGAGATTAACCCTTTCTCATAGTTATCTCTTAAGAAGTGGTGTGTAATATCTATGTGCTTGGTCCTTTTATGATGAACAGGGTTCTTTGTCATACTTATAGCACTAGTGTTATCACAGAATATTGGTATGCATCCCACTTCTATACCAAAGTCTACTAATTGTTGTTTGATCCACAGTAGTTGAGCACAACAAGAAGCTGCAGCCACATACTCAGCTTCAGCAGTAGATAGGGCTACTGAATTTTGTTTCTTGGTAGCCCATGATACATGACATGAACCAAGAAAGTGAGCCATACCTGAGGTGCTTTTTCTATCCACTAGAAAACCTGCATAGTCAGCATCAGCATAACCTACTAGATCGAAATAACTACCTTTAGGGTACCATAGGCACAATTCAGTAGTCCCCTTCAGATATCTCAATATCCTCTTGACAACAGCCAAGTGAGACTCTTTAGGATTAGCTTGAAAACGAGCACAAAGTCCTACACTGAAAACAATGTCAGGTCTGCTGGCAGTAAGATACAAGAGTGAACCAATCATACCCCGATACATTTTTTGATCAACTGATGAACCAGGTTCATCAACATCTAATTTAGTGACAGTTGCAATAGGTGTATCTATTTCTTTAGAGTCTTCCATTTTAAACTTCTTGATTAGTTCTTTTGTATACTTCCGCTGATGAATCATGGTTCCATTTGGACTTTGTTTGATCTGCAAGCCTATGAAGAAATTTAGTTCACCCATCATACTCATTTCAAACTCACTTCCCATTAATTTTGCAAAGTCCTTACTCAACCTATCAGAAGTGGCCCCAAATATTATGTCATCAACATATATTTGTACAACAAGAAGATCTTTACCTTTTTCCCTTAGGAACAAAGTGCTGTCAATTTTACCTCTTTTGTACCCATGCTCGAGAAGGAATTTTGACAATCTTTCATACCAAGCTCTTGGGGCCTGCTTGAGACCATAGAGAGCTTTATCTAGCTTGTATACATGATCAGGACATTCTTTACTTTCGAATCCTGGAGGTTGTCTCACAAACACTTCTTCTTTGAGATAGCCATTTAGGAAGGCACTTTTGACATCCATTTGATGAAGAGTGAATTCCAATGTGCTGCAAAGGCTATGAGGAGTCTAACTGCTTCTAGTCTTGCCACTGGAGCAAAAGTCTCATCATAATCAATGCCTTCCTCTCGACTATAGCCTTGAACCACCAACCTTGCCTTATTTCTTGTAACTGTTCCATTTTCATCTAGTTTGTCCTGAAGCCCATTTTGTCCATGACTGACTTGTCTTTTGGTTTTGGAACCAAGTGCCAGACTTGGCTTCTTTCAAATTGATTGAGCTCATCTTGCATAGCATTGACGCAATCTGCATCTTGTAGAGCTTCACTCACATTTTTTAGGTTCAATGAGGGACAGAAAAGCATCAAATGCACACAGGTTCTTCAGTTGTGATCTTGTCTTGACCCCAGATGTTGGATCATTGAT
>NW_017675836.1:8231-21741 GCF_001879085.1 Nicotiana attenuata
CCAAAAAAACTTTTCCCGAAATTACCGGTAGTACCGTTTTCGGGGCCCGTAAACCACGACGTTTGGGACCGTTACGGGGACCCGGTTTCCGGGTTAACGAGTTACCCCTTTGGTTCCTGGTTTTATTTTAGGGTACGTTACGGAGTGTCGGTATTTACCGAGTAGATCCCCATGTACAGTGATATGGACAACGAGACAGCACCCGGGGGATCCACTAATTATTTACTTTTGGGACTACAGATGCGGTATTCCGGTAGATTCCCCTGCATAGTGATATGGACTACAGGACAGCACCCGGGAGATCCACTGATTATTTACTTTTGGGGCTACAGGACAGGATCCTGGTAGACCCCCGGTTGTTATCTCTATGTTGAGTTGTATACCTTCTGTGATTATTTACCTTGATTGTGGTTGTTGTTTCTCACATTATCTGTATTTCTTTATTACTGCTCATCTTCCTTATATAATATTGTATATGACCGGTAGGGCCTTGACCTTCCTCGTCACTACTCGACCGAGGTTAGGCTTGGCACTTACTGGGTACCGCTGTGGTGTACTCATGCCCTTTCCTGCACATGTTTTTGCGTGTGCAGATCCAGGTACTTCCACTCAGTCTTATCACCCTTGAGGCGAGGCGCTTTCTATAGACAATTCGAGGTATATCTGCCGCGGCCGCAGACCGAGGAGTCCCTTTCCATTCTCTGTAGTAGTATAGCCCTTCTGTATCTCGTTGTTGTTAGACATTTCTAGAGTTAGAGCATTTTATGTACTCTTAGCTTGTGATTCATGGGGTTCCGGATTTTAGGAGTGTTAGGTTGAAATTTTTGGATTGTTATATGCCAGGTGGCATCTTAAATACTGTTATACTTTGTTATCTTGGTTTTTATTAGTTTCTTTTCCCCAATTATTTCTTTTTCGCATTTGTTTGGCTTACCTAGTCGTAGAGACTAGGTGCCGTCACGACTGTTCACGGAGGGCGAACTTGGGTCGTGACAAGTTGGTATCAGAGCTCTAGGTTCATAGGGGTCATGAATCACAAGTCGGTGTATTGCAGTCTCGCGGATCTATACAGAGATGTCTGTACTTATCTACGAGAGGCTATGTAACTGTTAGGAAAATTCCACTTCATTTGACTTCCTTGTCGTGCGAGATTTTTGACATCACAATTCTAAACCTCTGTCTTCCATTCTCTCACAGATGGTGAGGACACGTACTACCAGAGATGACCAGGCACCCGCGCCCCCTTGCGAGAGTCGTTAGAGGTCGGGGCTGGGGTAGAGGCCGAGGACGCATATATGGTGCAGCCAGAGTGCCCGCATGAGCTTTTACAGATGACCCACCACCAGTTTCAGCTAGAGCCCAGGCGCCTGATACGCCTACTGCAACTACTACTCCAGCACTTCAGGAGACCTTAGCACAGTTCCTGAGCATGTTTGGTACATTGGTTCAGGCGGGGTTGATTCAAGTTGTACCAACTACTTCACAGATAGGGGGAGGGACCCAGATTCCCGTCGCCCATACTCCAGCGCAGCGAGTTCAGATTGGTCAGGTTCCAGGTGTCATGGCGACACAGCCTATGGCCTCATTTCAGCAGGTGGAAAGGGTCGCTCGTCGGGTAGAGGACAGGTGGGTCCGGGAGAGAGAGGGCAGACGAGGTCAGGAGAGAGAGTATAGGGAGGCGAGGAGACCTTGCAGACCGGAGAGATCCATTGTTCCTTATTTTGGAGGAAGAGTACGGCATGGTAGATGTTTTATAGGTCAGCCAGCTCAATTTGCGATTCAGGTTTCACACAGTGTTTCAGCTGTTCAGGGGTCTCAGAGTACCCGTACCGCACAGTTGCCACTGCCACATCACCCGCGAGGTTATTTTGAGTGTGGCGACACACGCCATGTGGTGAGGTATTGCCCTAGGCTAGGGAGGGGTGTTCCTCTACAGACTTCTCAGCCACAGCGTGCTCCACAGAGTTCCCAGACTATGATTTCAGCACCAGTTTCTACCCACCTACCTAGCCAGCTAGAGGTGGAGGTTGGGGAGGTAGAGGTCGCCCTTGAGGGGGAGGCCAGGCCAGCTATTTTGCCCTTCCTGCCCATACTGAGGCTGTCGCCTTCGATTTTGTCATCACAAGTATTGTCCTGGTTTGTCATAGGGATGCATCGATTCTATTCGATCCATGCTCCACTTATTCCAATGTGTCCTTTTATTTTGCCCCGCATTTGGGTGTATCTTGGGATTCTTTGAGTTCTCCTGTTTATGTTTCTACTCTTGTTGGAGATTCTCTTGTTGTGAACCGTGTTTATCGATCGTGTTTGATTGCTCTTAATGGTTTTGAGACCAAAGCCAATTTGTTATTGCTCAGATGTAGACTTTGATGTTATCTTGGTCATGGACTGGTTGTCGTGCCATTATGCTATTCTTGATTGTCATGCAAAAACCGTGACGCTGGCTATGCCAGGTGTACCTCGAGTAGAGTGGAGGGGTACTTTACATCACACTCCCAGTAGAGTTATTTCCTTCCTTAAAGCTCAGCGAATGGTTGAGAAAGGGTGTGACGTGTATCTGGCTTATGTGAGAGGTGTTAGTGTTGATACCCTTACAGTTGATTCAGTCCCAGTAGTACGGGATTTTTCTGATGTGTTTCCAGCTGATCTTCCGGGCATGCTGCCCGATAGAGATATTGATTTTGGCATTTATCTGTTGCCGGGCGGTCAGCCCATTTCTATTCCTCAGTATTGTATGGCTCCTCCTGAGTTAAAGGAGTTGAAGGATCAATTACATGAATTGCTTGATAAAGGTTTCATTCGGCCTAGTGTATCACCTTGGGGTGCTCCTGTCTTGTTTGTTAAGAAAAGGATGGTTCTATGCATATGTGCATTCATTATCGCCAGTTGAACAAAGTTACAGTGAAGAACCGTTATCCTTTGCCTCGTATTGATGACCAGTTTGATCAGCTACAAGGTGCACGAGTGTTTTCTAAGATTGACCTGCGTTCAGGCTATCACCAGTTGAAGATTCGGGAGCCAGATATCCCGAAGACTGCCTTCAGGACTCGGTATGGTCATTACTAGTTCCTTGTTATGTCATTTGGGTTGACCAATGCCCCAGCAGCCTTCATGCACTTGATGCATAGTGTATTCCGGACATATCTTGACTCATTCGTCATTGTCTTTATTGATGACATTCTGGTATATTCCCAGAGTCGGGAAGATCATGAGCAGCACCTGAGGACAGTGCTTCAGACTTTGAGGGAAAAGAAGTTATATGCTAAGTTCTCGAAATGTGAGTTTTGGTTGGATTCCGTGGCATTCTTGGGTCACGTAGTATCTAGTGAGGGATAAAGGTGGATCCGATGAAAGTGGAAGCAGTGCAGAGTTGGCCTAGACCATCCTCAGCTATAGAGATCCACAGTTTTCTTAGCTTGGCGGGTTATTACCATTGATTTGTTCATGGATTTTCATCTATTGCAGCACCTATGACTAGGCTGACCTAAAAGGGTGCTCCATTTCAGTGGACGGAAAAGTGTGAGGAGAGCTTCCAGAAGCTCAAGACAGCATTGACTACAGCCCCAATTTTGATACTGCCTACCGATTCGGGGTCTTATACTGTCTATTGTGATGCCTTGAGGATTGGCCTTGGAGCGGTATTGATGCAGGATGGTAGGGTGATTAGCCTACACATCCAGAAAGTTGAAGGTTCATGAAAAGAATTATCCTGTCCACGATCTTGAGTTAGCTGCTATTGTTCACGCCTTGAAGATCTGGCGTCATTATTTGTACGGTGTGCCTTGTGAGATTTATATTGATCACCGGAGTTTCCAGCATCTGTTCAAGTTGAAGGACCTCAATTTGCGCCAGAGGAGGTGGTTAGAGCTGCTGAAGGACTATGATATCACTATCTTATATCACCCGGGCAAGGCCAATATGGTGGCCGATGCTTTGAGTCGTCGATGGAGAGTTTGGGGAGTTTGGCTTATCTACCAGCAGCGGAGAGGCCCATGGAGATGGATGTTCAGGCCTTGGCCAGCCAGTTTGTGAGATTAGATCTTTCGGAGCCCAGTTGGGTTCTAGCTTGCGCGGTCTCTCGGTCTTCCTTATTTGATCGTATCACGGAGCGTTAGTATGATGACCCTCATTTGCTCGTCCTCTAGGACAAGGTTCTGCACGGTGATGCCAGAGATGTGACAATTAGTAATGACGGGGTATTGAGGATGCAGGGTCGGGTATGTGTACCTAATGTTGATGGGCTTGGGGAGTTGATTCTAGAAGAGGCCCATAGTTCGCGGTATTCCATTCATCTGGGTGCCGCGAAGATGTATCAGGATTTAAGACAGCACTATTGGTGGAGGCGGATGAAAAAGGATATAGTTGGGTTTGTAGCTCGGTGCCTCAATTGTCAGCAAGTGAATTATGAGCACCAGAGACCGGGTGGGTTGCTTCAGCAGATAAAGATTCCGGAGTGGAAGTGGGAGAGGATCACCATGGACTTCGTAGTTGGACTCCCTCGGACTTTGAGGAAGTTTGATGCCATTTGGGTGATTGTAGATCGGCTGACCAAGTCCACGCACTTCATTCCTATATGTACTACCTATTCTTCGGAGCGTTAGGGGAGATTATTATCCGGGAAATTGTTCGTCTGCATGGTATTCCAATTTCCATCATTCCAGATAGAGGTACTCAGTTCACATCGCGGTTTTGGAGGGCCGTACAGCATGTGTTGGGTACTCGGGTGGAGTTGAGTACAGCATTTCACCCCCAAACGGGTGGACAGTCCGAGCGCACTATTCAAATTCTTGAGGATATGCTCCGTGCGTGTGTGATGGAGTTTGGAGGTTCTTGGGATCGGTTCTTTCCACTGGCTGAGTTTGCTTACAACAACAGCTATCAGTCCAGCATTCAGATGGCACCGTATGAGGCCTTATATGGTAGGCAGCATAGATCCCCGGTGGGTTGGTTTGAGCCGGGTGAGGCTAGATTATTGGGCACAGACTTGGTACAAGATGCTTTGGAGAAGTTTAAGGTGATTCAGGATAGACTCCGTACAGCCTAGTCCAGACAGAAGAGTTATGCAGACCGGAAGGTTCGTGATGTCTCCTATATGGCTGGAGAGCGGATCTTGCTTCGGGTTTTGCCTATGAAGGGCGTTATGAGATTTGGGAAGAAAAGGAAGTTGAGTCCAAGGTTTATTTGTCCTTTTGAGATATTGAGGCGTGTTGGGGAGGTTGCTTATGAGCTTGCCTTACCTCCCAGCTTGGCAGGAGTTCATCCGGTATTTCACGTTTCGATGCTCCGGAGGTATCACGCTGATCCATCGCACGTATTGGATTTCAGTTCAGTCCAGTTGGACAAGGATCTATCTTATGTTGAAAAGCCAGTGGCAATATTGGACAGGCAGGTTCTGAAGCTGACGTCAAATAACATTGCGTCAGTGAAGGTTCAGTGGCGGGGTCAGCCGGTCGAGGAGGCAACTTGGGAGACCGAGCAGGATATGCGCAGCCGTTACCCTCATCTTTTCACTACTTCAGGTATGTCTCTATGCTCGTTCGAGGACGAAGGAATTATTGAGTGTGGGAGGATGTAACGACCCGGCCAGTCATTTTAAGAATTTACGCCTCGATCCCCTATTAACTGCGTTCCCCGTGTTTGTTTCTGCTATTGTGAATTGCCGGGAGGATTTGTTCGGAGTTTCAGAGAGTTTTGGGACACTTAGTCCCTAAATGAGAGCTTAAGCTTTAGAATTTGGACCGTAGTCGGAGTAGTGTGAAGACGGCCTGGGAATGGAATTTCGTTGGCTCCGTCGGGTGATTTCGGGCGTAGGGGCGTGTTCGGATTGTGTTTTGGAGGTCCGTAGCTTAATTAGGCTTGAAATGCCGAAAGTCAAAATTTTGAAGTTTCCGATTCGATAGTGAGATTTTGATATCGGGGTCAGAATGGAATTCCAAAAATTGGAGTAGGTCCGTAGTGTCATTTGTGACGTGTGTCCAAAATTTCAGATCATTCGGAGTTGAATTGATAGGTTTCGGCATCGTTTGTGCAATTTGAATGTTCCTAAGTTCTTAAGCTTGAATCCGAAGTTGATTTGGTGTTTTGGTGTTGTTTTGAGTGATTCGAAGGCTCGACTAAGTTTTAATGATGTTATGGGAGGTGTTGGCATGTTTGGGTTGAGGTCCCGAGGGCCTCGGGTGTGTTTCGGGTAAGTTTTGAGCGAGTCCGGGCATTACCGGAACTCAGGCATTGGTTTTGGTGCTTAAATTTACAGCTAGGGTGGAAGTTTTACCGCTGGGGGCGGTGGTTTTACTGCTGGGGCGGAAAATGGTCCGCGGCCGCGGTCATGAAGAATCCACAAGGCCGCTGGTCCAACTTCGGAAGCCTATATCTTTTGATCTACAAGGAATTTTGAGATGATTCAAAAACAAATGTTGTTGCCCTTCATGTCTAGTTTCAAGAAAGATAAAGAATTCATAAATTGGACATAAATAGAGAAAGTTATGGCCAAAATACTAAAGCCTGTTTGTGCAGCCACCAGAAGCGCGGCAGCGGTGGTTTTACCGTGGCAGCGGTGGTTTACCGCGGTCAGCGGTGACGGGAATCCGAGAGGTGCACTATAAATGCGAGATTTGGGGTTTTATTTCATATTTTGACCTAGAGAGCTTGGGCTTTGGCGATTTTTTGAGGGATTTTTAAGAAAACCATCGGGGTAAGTGATTCTAACTCACTTTTGCCTAAAATACATGATTCTAACGTTGGATTCATCATTTGAGTAGAGATTTGGGATGAAAATTTGGGAAAAATTGTGGAACTTCATAAAATGAATTTTTGGAATTTGAAAGCCGATTCAGAATCGGAATTGAGTGAAACTAGAATGGGAAGTCTCGTAATTGAATGAGTTGTTGGATTTTGAGACTTTGGTCGGATTCCGAGACGTGGGACCGGGGGACGTTTTGGTCATTTTTCCTAATTTTGCGTATTAGCTTAGGATTTATTAGTTGAATTAGCTACTTGAAGTGTTATTTACATTATACAATTACTTAAATAGATTTGGGCCATTTGGAGTCGGACACTCCTGGCAAGAACGTGGTATAGATTTGATTGAGCTGGTTCGAGGTAAGTGGCTTGTCTAACCTCGTGTGGGGGAAACCCCCCTTAGGATTTGGTACTGTGATATTTGAAATGCCTTGTACGTGAGGTGACGAGCGCGTACTTGTGCTGGTTGTTGAAAATCCTGTTTTTCATTTAAGTACCTATATTTCGTATTTTACTTAACTGTTTACACTACTTGAACTTTGAGCTTACTGTTAGCTTATGAAAGCATGCCTAAATGACTAAATTGCTTACTTGCTCAAACTTCCTTATCTGAACTCTGTGCAGCATGCTAGGTTAGAATTACCTGTCTATTTTGATATTAAATTGGTTTGAGTTGATTATTCTTGTGTTGTTGTTGCGTGTTTACATTGGGACTACGGGCGGTTCCCGGTAGATCCCCCTTGTCTGTTTATTTGGGACTAGGGATGTGGTATTCCGGTAAATCCCCCTGCACAGTGATATGGACCACAGGACAGCACCCAGGAGATCCACTGATTATTTACTTTTGGGACTACGGAAGTGGTATTCCGGTAGATCCCCCTGATAGTGATATGGACTACGGGACAACACCCGGGAGATCCACTGATTATTTACTTTTTGGGCTACAAGACGGGATCCTGGTAGACCCCTGATTGTTATCTCTATGTTGAGTTGTATACCTTCTGTGATTATTTGCCTTGATTGTGGTTGTTGTTTCTCACATTATCTGTATTTCTTTATTACTGCTCATCTTTCTTATATATTTGTAACGACCCGGCCGGTCGTTTCATGAGTAACCGCTCCGTTTTCCCTATTTCTGCTTCTTATTGTTTGGTTCAACTGTATTATGTGTTATCGGGTTGGTTGGCTCGGGTTCGGAGAGGTTTTGGTATGGTTTGAGACACTTAGTCTCTTTTGAGAAAGCTTAAGTTGGAAAAGTCAACCGGATGTTGACTTATGTGAAGTAGGGCTCGGATGTGAAATCTGATGATTCGGATAGCTTCGGGAGGTGATTTGCAACTTACGAGTGTGATCGGAATGTGTTTTGGAGATCCGGAGTAGATTTAGGCTTGAATTGGCGAAATTGGAATTATGGCATTTTCTGGTTGATAGGTGAGATTTTGATATAGGGGTCGGAATGGAATTTCAAAAGTTGTAGTAGGTTTGTTGTGTCATCTGGGATGTGTGTGCAAAATTTTAGGTCATTCGGACGTGGTTTGATAGACTTTTTGATCAAAAGCGTTTTTCGGAAGATTTTAGAACTTTAGGCTTGAATTCGATGTGATTCGGTTGATTCGATGTTATTTTAGGTATTTTGAAGATTGGTACAAGTTTGGAGAGTGGTATGTGACTTGTTGGTGCCTTTGGTTGAGGTCCGGGGGGGCCTCGAGGTGATTCCGGGTGGTTAACGGGTGATTTTGAGACTTGGTTGGACATCTCAAGGTTCTGGTTGCTGACATAACCACATCTGCGGTTGGGAGGCCGCAGGTGCGACTCCTGCAGATGTAGAAACATGCCGCAGAAGCGGCCAGGCAGGGTGTCAGGCGAAATCGCAGAAGCGGGCGCCAAGGCGCAGGTGCGATTGTGCAGGTGCGGAAGGCTGGCCGCAGGTGCGGTCCCAGCCGTTTAAGTGAAAACAACAGATGCGGTTGATTTGACCGCAGAAGCGGTGCCGCAGAAGCGAAAAAGGGCCACAGGTGCGGAATCCCTGGGTCAGAATGTATATAATTCTTCCTTCGCAATTTTCAGTGGTTTCACCATTTTTAAACACGTTTTCTGGAGCTTTTGGCCGATTTTGAAGAGAGATTCAAAGGGACTTCATTGAAGTAAAGTTTTGCATCATAAAAACTCGTCCCTATAGTATTATTTCACAGATTAGACTATGAATTTGTGGAAAAATTGAGTAAATATTGAAGAAACTAGGGCTTGGGAATTTAGGTCTTTGATTAAGGGTTTGAAGGGCCATTTGGAGTCCGATTTTGGTGCTTTTGGTATGTATGAACTCGTGGTGGAATAAGGATTCCATTGGTGAAAAATTTGTCAAATTTCGAGACGTGGGCCCGGGGGTTGGGTTTGGTTAATTTCGGGATTTGTGTTGTAATTTCATTATTTTTGCATGGGCTTCATTCCCTTAGCATATTTTAACGTCATGATTCTAATTTTGGTTAGATTTGACGCAAGTTGAGGCCGAGACGAGAGGCAAAGGCATCGCGGGCTAGAGGTTGGACCGGATATAGGTAAGTAATGATTGTAAATGTTGTGCTGAGGGTATGAAACCCCAAATTTCACATCGTTGTGCTATTTTGAGGTGATGCACACGCTAGGTGACGAGCGTGGGGTCGTGCACTGTTGGGGATTGTGACTTAGTCCGTCCCATATGACTGTTTAATTGCGTATTTGATTGAAAACGGCTTGCTATTATCATGTTTTGGGCTGGATGCCATATTTGGGTTTCGTGCCAGGATTTTTACTGCTATTCCTCACTATTTTGACTTAGTATTTTGTAATCAGTCATGCTATACTCTATTGTTTTTCACAACTCATCCATCTTTACTCATTTTTTATAATTTAAATGATATTTTGGGTTGAGCACCATGTTTTACTGTTGCCCGTGTGTCTTGTGAGATTCTGACTGAGTAAGGCCGAGGGCCTGTGTTGTGAGGATACTATGGGATCGGGCTGCGCGTTGTAGCTTGTGGTACTGATTGTGATATATGAGAGGCCGAGGGCCAGATTTATTATGCCACGAGGTGGCTTGTGATTGATATGAGGCCGAGAGCCTGTTGATTATGCCACGAGATGGCTTATTATTGCGCTTGGGCCGTAAGGGGCCCCTCCCGGAGTCTGTACACCCCCAGTGAGCGCGGGTACCCAGTTTGTGATGTGATATAGCCCGAGGGGCTGATGTTATTCCATGTTATTGCCCGAGGAGCTGGTACTAGTGATTGTGAGATAGCCCGAGGGGCTGGTTCTGTTGGTATTTTGCCCGAGGGGCCGATTTGAGTTCCTATCTTTTCTACCTGTTTTCATTTACTCGTTTGAACTACTGAAAGATGTTTTAAAGAGATTTTTCTAACTAAGAAGTTTTTATGAGCTTTTACTGTTTTTACTGTATTGTGTTGGTTTTACACTGCCTCGTTGTAGCATTTTGCTGTGTATTTACGTGCTTTCTTATCGCTCAGCTGCTTTTACTTTTATTACTTACTAAGTAGGCGTACTCGCATTACTCCCTGCACCCCTGTGTGCAGATTAAGGAGTCTCAGGTCACGCTAGCGAGGGTTGATTTGCTTCCAGCAGGCTGTTTGGAGTTGACTAGGTAGCGGCTCGGCGTTCGCAGCCCAGTGCTTCTCCTTCCTACTTTTTATTTCGTTTCTCCTAGTTCGTATTAGACAATGTTGTCCTTTCATACTCTTAGACGGATTTTAGATGCTCGTGACTGGTGACACCCCGATGTCGGGCTGTGTTTTATTTCCGCACTTCCTTTTAGTTTGTACTGTTTGGGATTTATAACTTATTAATAACTGCTTATGAATTACTATAACTGTTAATGGGTTTTGGGAGTTTGTGTCGGCTGGCCTTGTTTCACAAAAGGCGCCATCACGACAGATTCCGGTTTGGGGTAGTGACAATATTATTGTATATGACCGGTAGGGCCCTGACCTTCCTCGTCACTACTCGACTGAGGTTAGGCATGTCACTTACTAGGTACCCCTGTGGTGTACTCATGCCCTTTCCTGCACATGTTTTTGCATGTGCAGATCCAGGTACTTCCACTAAGTCTTATCACCCTTGAGGTGAGGCGCTTTCTACAAAGACTTCGAGTTATATCTGCCGCGTCCGCAGACCAAGGAGTGCCTTTCCATTCTCTGTAGTAGTATAGCCTTTCCGTATCTCGTTGTTGTTAGACATTTCTGGAGTTAGAGCATTTTATGTACTCTTAGCTTGTGATTCATGGGGTTCCGGATTTTTGGAGTGTTAGGTTGATATTTTTGGATTGTTATATGCCGGGTGGCATCTTAAATACTGTTATACTTTGTTATCTCGGTTTTTCTTAGTTTCTTTTCCTCAGTTATTTCTTTTCCGCATTTGTTAGGCTTACCTAGTCGTAGAGACTAGGTGGCGTCACGACTGTTCACGGAGGGCGCACTTGGGTCATGACAGTAAAGTACTTTAACAAAGGGGCAACACAACTAAAGACATGTAATGACTCAACATAGGAAATTGGTCCTTCTTTATGTTGTTCTTTATTCTTGATGCCCTTGAGAATCACTTTCAGGATTGACACAGACTTGAGAGAATGCTTGATAGATTCTTGAATGTGCAAGTCTTTTGTTTTGCCTTTGCTTGATGTTAATATTACATATATGACATCACTTGAATGATGCAAGCATGTTAGGCAAAAGGGCATTCCCCATAAAGTTGACTGCTGCACTATTTTTGTACTGTTGCGTGTGCAGGCAGCAGCTTTACAGCAGTGGGGAGTTGACTTGTACAGTCACCACGGGAACCGGTGGTCATCTATTCCCTCTGTTTTTCCTTTGACTCTGAAGAGTAGAAGCATGTCCCCGACTCAAGACTTGTTCTTAAGTACTTGAGGATGTGTAACAAGTTCCTCATCTGGTTCTTATCATCAAGTTTGTTAGATCATCAAAACATAACAAGGATGCATATAACCTGTAACTACCCGACCGGTCGTTTTGCTTATTAGAACCCTGTTCACTTAAATAAAACCTTCCGCGCTTGCTTTAACAAATTTACAACCTGTGGGGATGGTTGGTTCGGGATTTGGAAGAGTTTGGATTGAAATATGCTCATTTGATTCCTTAGGATTTTCTGAAAAGGCTAAGTTTGACTTTGGTCAACATTTTGAGAAAACGGACCCGGATTCGTGTTTTGACGGTCCCGGAGGGCCCGCAAGAAAATATGGGACCTGGGCATATGCTCGGAATCGAATTTCGAGGTACCTAGCATTAGTAATGAATTTTTATTAGAAATTGTTAAACTGAAATTCTAAGGATTTAAAGAAACTAATTAATGATTGATCACATTGGTATTGGGCTCGTATGTTGGTTCTGAAGCCCAATACAGGTCCAATATAACATTTAAGACTTGCCCGCAAAATTTGGTGTCAATCCGAGTAGTTTAAGGGTGTTTCGGCTCATTAGAGGAAAGATTAAGAACTTGAAGTTCATAAGTTTGATTCAATTTGTTTTAGGGGGTGATTCTTAGATTTAGCGTTGTTTCAGGCGTTTCGAAGGTTCAAGTAGGTCCATTCCCTGATTTCAGACTTGTCGGCATGTTCGGGCAGGGCCTGGGAGCCCCGAGTGTCAATCGGACGAGGCTCGAGTGAAGTTGGAATTTTTGAGAAGTGCTGAGGCATCTGCTTCTGTCATAACCACACCTGTGGTTGGTCGACCGCAGGTACGAGACCGCAGAAGCGGTCCACCTAGATGTGGCCCAGGGTAGGCCAGGCCGAAATCGCAGAAGCGGCTTCGAGACCGCAGACGCGGTCGCAGCCCGCTTGGCCGGTTCCGCAGGTGCGTCCGATTTCTCGCAGAAGCGGGACCGCAGATACGGAAATCGCTAAAGCAGTGAGGTTCATTTAATACGGGTTCTAAGTCATTATTGCTTTTCACTCCTCCATTGGCGATTTTGGGAGCTTTCGAGAGAAGACTTCCACCTAGCATCTTGAGGTAAGTTTATCCCACCTATTCTTAGTTTAATACTTGTGTCTTAGGTAGATTAGACACTAGAATTAGGTAAAATCAAGGGGCTAGAGCAAAACCTAGGGTTTTAACAAAAGTTAGATTTAACTACGAAATTTGTTATGAAATGGATTAGAAATCATATATTATTGATCCTTAGGTTATAGAGAACAACTTCCTTCGAAAAATTTCGGAATCCGCGCACGTGGGCCCAGGGTCGGATTTTAGGAAACTTGTGTTAATGATTGGGAAATTGCTTAAATAGCTAGAATTCGATCTTGTGAGCTTATATTGACTAGTTCCTACCTCATTTAACTAGTTTGGGATCGTTCGACTCCGAATTGAGGGTTTGGGTTCGTTCTTGGTATTGGAAGTGCACTTTGGAGCAAGGTGAGTCTCCTTTCTAACCTTGAAAGAGGGAATTGTCCCCATAGGTGTAATAATTGAGTAATTTGCTACTAAATGCGGGGGCTACGTACGCACTAGGTGACGAGAGTCCGTGCGTAGCTACTATTATGTTAATTGTCCGGGTAGTCTAGGACTCGTATCATGCTATATTTGTGAATTTCTCTATATTTTCTTGCTAATGTGATCACTTAGGATATGCTAGAGACTTGGAAAGGAACATAAGCGAATTTATACACTTGTTGGACGTCTTGTATGAATTTACGTTGGTAAATAAATGCGCATTCATGTGTTTTCTAGATATTAATTGATATTGGTGGATCGGGGTCATCGCCTCGGTAGAA
>NW_017675836.1:24091-39354 GCF_001879085.1 Nicotiana attenuata
CATTCCGGAGATCCCCCTGCACATTTAAGTTGGACTACGGGACTGCACCCAGGAGATTCGGGTTAGCAGGTTATTACAGACGATTCGTGCAGGGCTTTTCATCTATTGCATCACCTCTGACTAGATTGACCCAGAAGGGTGCTCCTTTCCAATGGTCCGATGATTGTGAGGCGAGCTTCCAAAAGCTCAAGACAGCCTTGACTACAGCACCGGTTCTTGTGTTACCTTCCGGTTCAGGGATGTATACTGTATATTGCGACGCTTCACGCGTTGGTCTGGGTTGTGTATTTATGTAGGAGGGGCGAGTTATTGCATATGCCTCCCGTCAGCTGAAGATTCATGAGAAGAATTATCCTGTGCACGATCTGGAGTTGGCGGCGATTGTTCATGCTCTTAAGATATGGAGGGATTACCTGTATGGGGCGTCATGTGAGGTTTATACTGATCATCGTAGCTTAGAGCATTTGTTCAAGCAGAGGGATCTCAATTTGAGGCAGCGTAGGTGGCTTGAGTTACTGAAGGATTATGGCATCACCATTCTTTATCACCCGAGCAAGGCAAATGTGGTCGCAGATACCTTAAGTAGAAAAGCAGAGAGTATGGGTAGCTTGGCATTCATTCCAGCAGAGGAGAGCCACTAGCTTTGGAAATTCAGTCCTTGGCTAACAGACTTGTAAGGTTGGACATTTCGGAGCCCAACTGGGTTCTTGCGTGTATGGTTGCTCAGTCTTCATTATTGGGGCAGATAAAGGCCCGGCATTTCGATGATCCACATTGGCGGTTCTCAGAGAGACGGGCTTCAGGGAGGTGCCAAGGAGTTCTATTGGCGAGGATGATGTTTTGCGACTCCAGGGTCGCTATGTGTTCCTAATGTTGGTGGTCTTGAGGGAGAGGATACTAGGCATACAGTTCGTGGTATTCCATTCATCCGGGAAGCTACGAAATGTATCGTGACTTTAGCAGGCATTATGGTGGCGGAGGATGAAGAAAGACATAGTGGAGTATGTGGCTAGGTGTTTGAATTGCCAGCATGTCAAGTATGAACATCAGAGGTCGGGTGGCCTACTTTAGTAGATGCCTATACAGAGTGGAAGTGGGAGCGCATTACCATGGATTTCGTGGTTGGGTTGCCGCAGACTTTATGCGGAAGTTTGATTCAGTATGGGTCATTGTTGATAGGTTGACCAAGTCGGCTCACTTTATCCCAGTGGCGACTACTTATACAACAGAGAGGGATGCTCAGATTTACATTCGAGAGATAGTCCGGTTGCACGGTGTACCTGTTTCTATCATATCAATAGAGGCCCTCAGTTCACTTCCATTTCTGGCGAGTTTTTCAAAGTGAGTTGGGGACCCGTGTAGAGCTTAGCACAACATTCCATCCTCAGACCGACGGGGCAGTCCGAGCGGACAGTTCAGATTTTGGAGGATATGCTTAGAGCATATTGATTAACTTTGGGGGACAGTGGACCAGTTCTGCCCTTGGCGGAGTTTGCGTACAACAAAAACTATCAGTCCAGCATTGAGATGGCCCCATTTGAGGCTTTATACGATCGGCGGTATCGTTATCCTATCGGGTGGTTTGAGCCGGGTGAGGCTAAGTTATACAGTACAGATTTGGTGCAAGATGCCTTGGACAAGGTAAAGTTGATTCAGGAGAGGCTTCGCACAGCTCAGTCCAGACAGAAGAGTTGTGCGGATCAGAAGGCGCGTGATGTATCATTCATGGTTAGCGAGAAGGTTCTCTTGAAAGTCTCGCCAATGAAAGGTATTATGAGGTTCGGGAAGAAGGGCAAGTTGAGCCCAAGGTTTATGGCCCCTTTGAGGTGTTGAGACGAGTTGGGGAGGTTGCTTACGAGCTTGCTTTACCCCCCAGCTTATCGGGAGTTCATCCGGTTTTTCATGTATCGATGCTTCGGAAGTATCATTCCAACTTGTCCCACGTGTTAGACTTCAGTACTATTCAGCTGGATGAGAGTTTGGGTTATGAGGAGGAGCCAGTTGCCATTATTGATAGACAGGATCGTCAGTTGAGGTCCAAGAGGATTTCTGCGGAGAGGGTCCAGTGGAGGGGCCAACCAGTCAAGGAGGCGACCTGGGAGTCCGAGGAGGACATGCGGAGCAGATATCCACATTTATTCAGCAGCTCAGGTACTTTTTTATCTCCGTTCGAGGACGAACATTTGTTTAAAAGGTGGAGAATGTAACGACCCGACTGGTCGTTTTGCTTTTTAGAACCCCGTTCACTTAAATAAAACCATCCGTGCTTGCTTTAACTAATTTACGACCTGCGGGGATGGTTGGTTCGGGATTTGGAAGAGCTTGGGTTGAAATATGCTCATTTGACTCCTTTGGATTTTCGTAAAAGGCTAAGTTTGACTTTGGTCAACATTTTGAGCAAACAGACCCGGATTCGTGTTTTGACAGTCCTGGAGGGTCCGCAAGAAAATATGGGACCTGGGCGTATGCCCGGAATCGATTTTCGAGGTCCCCAGCCCGCGTAATGAATTTTTATTAGAAATTGTTAAACTGAAATTCTAAGCATTTAAAGAAACTAATTAATGATTGATCACATTGGTATTGGGCTCGTATGTTGGTTCCGAAGCCCAGTACATGTCCAATATAACATTTAAGACTTGCCCGCAAAATTTGGTGTCAATCCGAGTAGTTTAAGAACGTTTCGGCTCGTTAGAGGAAAAATTAAGAACTTGAAGTTCATAAGTTTGATTCAATTGGTTTTAGGGGGTGATTCTTAGATTTAGTGTTGTTTCGGGCGTTCTGAAGGTTCGAGTAGGTCTGTTTCATGATTTCAGACTTGTCGGTATGTTCGGGCGGGGCCCTGGAGCAACCGAGCGTCAATCGAACGAGGCTCGAGTGAAGTTGGAATTTTTGAGAAGTGCTGAAGCGTCTGCTTCTGTCATAACCGCACCTGCGGTTGGTCGACCGCAGGTGCGAGACCGCAGAAGCGGTCCACCTATCGCAGATGCGGCCCAGGGTAGGCCAGGCCAAAACCGCATAAGTGGCTCCCAAGCCGCAGAAGTGGTCGCAGCCCGCTTGGCCTATTCCGCAGGTGCGTCTGATTTCTCGCAGATGCGGTCCCCTGACCGCAGATGCGGAAATCGCTGAAGCAGTGAGCTTCATTTAATACGGGTTCTAAGTCATTTTTGCCACTTTTCACTCCTCCATTGGAGATATTGGGAGCTTCTGAGAGAAGACTTCCACCTAGCATCTTGAGGTAAGTTTATCCCACCTATTCTTAGTTTAATACTTGTGTCTTAGGTAGATTAAACACTAGAATTTAGGTATAATCAAGGGGTTAGAGCAAAACCTAGGGTTTTAACAAAAGTTAGATTTAACTACGAAATTTGTTATGAAATGGATTAGAAATCATATATTATCGATCCTTAGGTTATATAGAACAACTTCCTTCGAAAAATTTCGGAATTCGGGCACGTGGGCCCGGGGTCGAATTTTAGGAAACTTGTGTTAATGATTGGGAAATTGCTTAAATAGCTAGAATTCGATCTTGTGAGCTTATATTGACGAGTTCCTACCTCATTTAACTAGTTTGGAATCGTTCGGCTCCGAATTGAGGGTTTGGGCTCGTTCTTGGTATTGGAAGTGCACTTTGGAGCGAGGTGAGTCTCCTTTCTAACCTTGTAAGAGGGAATTGTCCCCTAGGTGTAATAATTGAGTAATTTTCTACTAAATGCGGGGGCTACGTACGCACTAGGTGACGAGAGTCCGTGCGTAGCTACTATTATGTTAATTGTCCGGGTAGTCTAGGACTCGTATCATGCTATATTTGTGAATGTCTCTATGTTTTCTTGCAAATGTGATCACTTAGGATATGCTAGAGACTTGTAAAGGAACATAAGCGAATGTATACACTTGTTGGACGCTTGTATGAATTTACCTGGAAATAAATGCGCATTCATGTGTTTTCTAGATATTAATTGATATTTGTGGATCGGGCCGATCGCCTCAGTAGAAATAGATGCATCTATGGTTCGCGCCATTCGACCCTCTGGCAGTGCACAGTTTATTTTCTGTTAGATCGGGCCGTCGACCTCGGCATATTGTGCGCATGATATCTATGTGAAATCTTATCCATGACTTGTCCTGCTAAATACTTGAAATGTAATTGGCTGACTGCAAAATTTTTCAGAACATGACTTATTATCACTTGCTACAAACTGTTAATTATCTGTGACTCCCATGCTTAGCATAACACCTTATTATATTATTTGACCCTAGTATGTATCAAGTTGACATCTCGTCTCTACTTCTTCAAGATTAGACGGGATACTTACTGGGTACAGATTGTTTATGTACTCATACTACACTTCTGTACTTAATTGTACAGGATCTGAGGCAGGTATATCTGGCTATCAGTCTGGTGCGCGCCCCTGATTCATAGTTCGAGGCTTCCACGGTGAGCTGCTCCCTTCCTGTGCCGTTCAGCAGCTTGATGGAGTCTTTCTTTACTTTTGCTGTCTATTCTATCTCGGACAGTAGGATAGTTTTATTCTTTTGTACATTCTACTAGTTGCCCATTACTTGTGACACCAGGTCTTGGCACACACGTTATTAGACTATTATTTTGGGGTTGTATAACTATTTTTGGCACATTACTGTTCATTCCTGGTTTGACTTTAACTTAATGAATTGCTGCACTTATTTTGGTAAAAGTAAAAATGAGCACTTAATTATATTTCCGCGTCGGCTTGCCTAACAATGGTGTTGGGCGCCATCACGATCTATTTTGGAAATGGGACGTGACATAACCTATCAGATCAAAATTAACAAGGTATCGTGCGAAAGCTAATAAAGAAACTACGAAAACGACAAATAGAAATATATCAAAAGATTATATTATAACGTGATTTGGTCAATTGACCTAAATATGAGAAAAAAAGTATAAAAACTATTGAGAGAAAGAAATTTCCCTAAACAAGACTCTATAAAGGACTACAATCTAGATGATATTGTGTTATTGTGTGAAGGAGGAATTCTCAATTTATAAAAGTGCAAAGTTGCTCCTCCAAGAAAAGGATTAGTGTTATAAATAGAATTGTATGTAAGATGAATGTCCATATTTTAGAGAGATTTTAGGGATTATTACTTGGTGGCTAAGTCACTCTTTCCCTATAAATAAAAGGGTTCTATTCCATTGTAATTCATTCTATCTCTATTTTCTCTGTAATACTCTTCTTCTTCTTTTATTATTTCATAACACATTATCAGCACGAGACTCTGACCAATTGAGTAGAAGCTTTGGGATTGAGCATAATGATTGTCAATTATTCCAGGAACTTCCTTCATAATTAAATTTTGGATTTAAGGTAAGTATTTACTTTAGTTTTCTCTTTTAGATTCTTAACATTCTATAATTTGATTTGAAATACAAGCAAAGACAATAAATTTTGATTATAACTTTAATAGAGTTTGTAAGAAATTAGAACCACGCGAAGTGGTAAAATTTCTATGTCTAGCCATGATCAAATTCATGTATGATTATGAGCCCAGAAGTGGAAACCCGTCCCATTGAATTTGCTTCATTCTCATTCCTTTAAGAGAATGTAATAGCAGTATGTGATACGTTTGAAAGAAGATAAAATAATTACCATGAATGTATCAATGGATGTGGACGTGGCAATAGACGAAATTATAATCGTCATCATTGTGGTAATGAGAACAATAAGTATTCTCAAAATAATCCTTTACTATGTGAAAGTAATATTTGTCATCGATTTGACATGAGATTTTGTAAAACACATATAGATGGTCCATTCATGATGTGAATGTAACAACATGCGATTTATGAATACATATTCATTCTTGGAAGAATATGAGTGTGCTAGTGGTATATACCACACTCACCTCTAGAAGGAGGTTTGGGAGGAAATAAGAAAAAAAATATCATTATTATGGCATAAATGGTCATTGGTCATGTACTTATTGTACGCCAAAATATTTTGGCAATGTGATTATTAAAAGACAACGATAATGAAAGAAACAGATCATGCATATAATTTTGACAATAACCATAATGGTATAACTTTCTATTTAAAAGAGATATTCACCATATGGATGTTGATGAATATGTGGTAATATAAAATTAATTGAGAGCTCTGGAAGAGCCAATTATTACTATTTTGGAAGAACAAAATTGATTATCAATAAGGCATTATGTTGTAGTAAATCTCAAAGAAACTTATTTAGTTTCTAAAGTATTCGCGAAAGCGATTGGTTATATTGAGACTATAAATAAAGGAAAAATTTAATAACTTATATTACTACAACTTGTAGCGAGGTGATATGTATGTGAAAAACTATCCACTTTATTCTCCAGTTTATACTACACAAACAAAAGAATGCCACAATAAAGTAAAAGTTTATTGATATAAAAATCCATATCATAATAAACATGGAGTTTATTCATAATTGCACACGTCATGGTGTAAACCTGAAGTTTATCAATATTGATAATTTATTCGGTTGGCATAATTGGTTTAGCCATGTTAATTTAAGTTTGATTTGCAAAAATAAAAGAGAATTCACGTGGGTAAATATTAATGAACCAGAAAGTTCTTTACGAATTCTCTTATGTTGCTTGTTCTTATTAATTAATTGACCAACTAAAATTGGGATTGAATCCCATGAATGCTGGAAATATCAAAAGTGAATATGGGCCCATTCACCTACCATGTATACCACATAAGATGCATCTATGAGATGGTTACATGTGCGATTATTATTAACCCCTAACCGGGCCGGTGTTTGCCAGTTAACTTGCTCAATAACTTAATTTGGAGCATAATTTCCATATTTTCTATTCAAGACAGTTTATCTTGATAAGTTGGTTTACATCATAGTTATTTTAGCAAAATAATTATTGAGCGTCTCCACTTAATAGCTAAACTATTGCTCATGAGAACAAAGTTATGTATATCAGTTTGATATACGTTATATAGGAAAGTATATTACATTCCCCCCCCCCCCCCTCACAAGTGGTTCGGGGTCAAGAATCAAATAATTTCATCTTATTATTATTGATGTGGGGTGTATGTTTTGATTAACATCATAACGCACAAAGGTGGGTTTTCAAAGTTCAGAAAGTAAGTTAGTTTTTCTAACATGAGGGGGAGACAGGATAAACAGTTGAGAAAAAGTTACGTGGAATGAATTATCATGTGTACATCTAGATCCTCGAATAAAATAATATGAACTTGAAGTTCATAAAAAAGATAATTCATTTGCAATAAATTACAAAGCATGCCAGACGCATTTGCTGACCCGAAGAAGTAACTATATTCTCATTGCAAATGCTCCTATTAAGTCCTAGAAGGACAAAGTCTATGGTACGCTTAAAGCATATAGACAAATCGTTTTCAAATAAACTTCTTGATAAAGAAGATGAGCAAATGGTCATAATTAAGGAGGCAAGTGATCTAGAAGATCACATGACATAACACATAATAGAATCGCATGAGAGATTCAGATGCCTGAATATATGAATGAAGAGATCTCTATGTTATGTCTTTATGAAAAATAAGGAGGTTAGAACCGATGTAAAATGTTTGTCGACGACATCTATATTAATATCACTGAATATACATATGAGGATCTTAAGTCTGGAGAAACAATTCAAGTAGAATTTGGTTTCATATAAAAGATATGTAGTTTTGGACATATAGTTCAAACACTCGAAAGTATAAAGTCAATAGGTATGTGAAATCACTTTCAAGAATTTTATATGTCGGCATGACATGAAAACTTGATATAAATCTAAAGTCTATTTATATGGCTTATTTGACTATGCATATATGATAATCCCTGAAGGAATTAAATTGCTTAAATCATATACAATTCTTGATCTTGAAGTACCACATCCTCAGTGCAATTTATGCACAAATGTATCTTGCTATAACTATAAGCATGATAATGTGATAGCGAGAATTTCTTACCTCTATGGAGATATTGAAAAGGCCATCCACGGAAGTTTATGAAGATATTACATCTCTATCAAGAATGATAATTTCATGGTGCAATATTTTCATTCAAGTTAATATGGCTGATTTATTTATCAAATCTCTACATACGATCTTTTGAAGATGGTGCACAAGATTGGAATACATAGGTTCAAAGATGTGAATTGATGCTCTCATCAGGGGTAGTTAATACGCGTTGTACTCTTTTTTTTTCTTACAAGGTTTTGTCCCACTGGATTTTTCATGCAAGATTTTTAACGAGGCAACCAAAAGGCGTATTGTTAGATATGTGTAATCTTTTTTCTTCACTAAAATTTTTTCCCACTAGGTTTCATTTTAGTTAAGGACAAAATTCTAATAATTTTTCCTTTTTTAGCCTGAATTTTCTTGACAAACTTGACACGCCGTCTTCACATAATCTTTACCATGGTAGCTTGCCATGATTAAAAGTAGGTATTGGTTGAAAATTGGAGCCAAAGTGAGCAAAGGTTAACAATATTGGAGTCATGCATTAAAAGTAAGCAGGATTAAAAGTGGAGCCCTACGTTAAAGGTGAGTAGGATTAAAAGTGGAAGCTCATACATTAAAAGTAAGCATGGGTTAAAAATTGGAGCCCATAATCAATGGTTAAAAGTTATTTTTAATTTTAAGGATGCATTGGCAGGAATGTTGAAAATATATGGTTGAAAATTTGTCTCTTCATGTAGGGGTATTCAAACCGAATCGAAAAATTATACCAAGCCAAAAATTCAAACCAAACTGATTAAAAAATCCGATTTGGTTTGGTTTGGTATTGAATAAAAAATTCTGAACCAAACCGACATATAAACATATATATATATATATATATATATATATATATATATATATATATATATATATATATACTAACTATAACTTTTAAAACTTTATATAAAATTTTTATTAGAAAATATTTAGAAGTATTTGTGATTCTCTCATGGGATGTAAAATAGAACCATAAAGTGCATTCTTTTTTATTTACTTTAAATAATGGTTGATTCTAACTTCTATCATCACTTTCTTATCAAGTTTTATTGAGTGCATCAATCTCTTTATTTTTCCATAATCATATGTCAAGATCTATTGAACCCTCATATTTTTATTTGAACTTGAAATATTATGTTATCGGTAATTTTTAAAATTAAATAAAACATATCATTATTTAGCTTTCATATCGATTTTTGTATTTACTTATTAGAATTCGGTTACGCGTCGTACATCAACGAAAAATTATTATTTGTCACGAGCCGGATTTCCCACCCTTGGGAGTCGTGATGGCGCCTACTCGTAGAAGCTAGGCAAGCAACGAAATATAGAAATCTTAACTCGTTCAATTTAATCCTTTTTAACAACTTAAAATAAACAAGTGATCAATATTAAAATAATTGCGGAAGATGAAGTGGAAGACTTAGTCAAATTAAATACTAAAATCAGTACAGAAATGCCAATATAATGCCTCTACCCAGAAACCGGTGTCACAATAACCACGGACTGTCTATGAATGCTACATACAATGTCTGAAAAAGGAAATACAGTCTGTCTCGGAAAAGAGTGAAAACAGAACATAATCATAGATAGAAGAGAGCGCCGGGTCTGCGGACGCCTGCAGGACTACCTTGGGCTCTCTGGCTGGACTGAAGGCTGGCTCCCAGGGTGCTACTGCCCAAATGCTGCTCCGGTATCTGCACATAGTGTAGAGTGTAGTATCAGCACAACCGACCCCATGTGCTGGTAAGTGTCTGGCCTAACCCCGGCGAGTTAGTGACGAGGCTAGGACCAGACTCCAGATAAACCTTTGCAGTTATATAATATACAACGAAAACTAGCAGGAATAAACAATTTAAATGGGAAAGGGTACATGCTACGGGAAAAAATGTCAAATCCAGCAGGAAATAAAAGAGATACGAGAGAACAACTCAGAATCAACAACAAAACAATAATAATACTGTTGCGGCGCGCAACCCGATCCAATATAACATTGTTGCGGTGTGCAACCCGATCCATATTTAATATTGTTGCGGCGTGCAACCCGATCCATATATAGTATTGTTGAGGCGTGCAACCCGATCCATATATAGTATTGTTGCGGCGTGCAACCCGATCCATACATAGTATTGTTGCGGCGTGCAACCCGATCCATATTTTCATACACCTTTAGCAACAACCATTCCAAGAGTCCCGGCAAGGGATCAACAATAAACTACACTATCCCGGCAAGGGATCAACAATAATAGTAAATACGTCCCGGCAAGGGAGAATCAGCTATAACCAATCTTAACTCAACCTCTATTCATCTCAGCTAACATCAATATTCAAATCATAAGTAATTCCCACGAGCACAAATTTAATCCTTGCTCAATATCGAGAATCATCAATTAAAGCATCCGTAGTATCACATAAGAACACAACAATATCAATTTAAGACTCACGGTCATGCTCGACATCAACGTATAGATACTTGTCACCATGCCTATACGTCATACTCAACAAGAAGCAATTAGCAAATAGGACTCAACTCCTAATCCCTCAAGCTATGGTTAGACCGAACACTTACCTCGAACTTTCACGGCCAACTCAATCCTCAAACACCGCCTTTCCTTTCGAATTCGGCTCCAAATCAATTATATCTAGACATAATCGACTTCATAACGTCAATAAACGCTAAACAATCCAATTCCAATGTTTAATTATGGCTTTCTAACCATTCTTCCCAAAAAGTCAAAAATTGACCCCGGGCCCGCTTGGTCAAAACACGAGGTTCGGACCAAAACCCGATCACCCATTCACCCACGAGCCCGAATATATAATTAGTTCCAAAATTTGACCCCAAAATGAGGTCTAAATCACAAATATATAAAAAGCCCGAACTCAACCCAAATCCCTAATTTTCTACCCTTAATCACATGATTTAAGCCTAGAAATCTGATGTTTGTTAATGGAAATTGAAGAAAAAGAGTCTAAGATTACATACCTATGAATTGATGGTGAAATCCCCTTTCAAAAATCGCCCAATTTGGAGTTTAAAAGAAGAAGTTATGAAATTTTGGTTGAATCCCGTAATGGCTATTGTTCTGGTCTTTTAAAATAACTGGGCGAATTTACTCATCGCGTTCACGACAGGCCAATCGCGTTCGTGATGAGTCAGGCCTATTAGGCCTTTGCGTTCGCGTAAGTGGGCTCGCGTTCGCGCGGAAGAGACTCCTCGAGCCCTCGCGTTCGCGTCCAAGTGGTCGCGTTCGCGTAGGGTATAGCACCCTCCCCCTGCCCAGGCTATTAGCCTTCGCGTTCGCGTGGCCAGGATCGCGTTCGCAAAGGGACGACCCCCCAACGCCTCGCGTTTGCGACCTGGGTTACGCGTTCGCGTAGAAGGAATTTCCTTCAACAAAAATTAACACATCGCGTTTGCGAAGGTCCTCCCGCGAACGCGAAGAAGGACATATCAGAATACCAACAGCTAAAAACCTGCAACTTTTTCTAAGTTCAAAACCTTCCGAAACCCATCCGAAACTCACCCGAGCCCTTGGGGCTCCAAACCAAACATGCATACTAACTCAAAAACATTATATGAACTTATCTGTGCGATCAAATCGCCAAATTAACATCATTAACATCGAATTAAACCTCAAAATTATTGAATTATTCCAAAACTTGTTAAAGCATCAAATTTTTCATTTAAAGTCCAAATCACGTCAAATGACATCCGTTTCTCACCAAATTTCACATAATTATCTTAAATCATATATAAGACCTATACCGGGCGCCGGAACCAAAATATGGGCCCGATACCAACATGTTCTAATCAAATTTCATTTCCAAATCCTTTAAACAATTTCATAATACAATTTTCTTTAAAAATTCATTTCTCGGGCTTGGGACCTCAGAATTCGATTCCGGGCATACGCCCAAGTCCCATATTTTCCTACGGACCCTCCGGGACCGTCAAATTACGGGTCCGGGTTCGTTTACCCAAAATGTTCACCGAAGTCAACTTAAATGTATTTTAAGTTAAAATTTCAATATTTCACAGATTTTTCACATAAGAGCTTTCCGGCTACATGTCCGGACAGCGCACGCATATCGAGGTGAAGATAAAAGAGGTTTTTAAGGCCTCGGAATGCAGAATTCATTTTAAATACAAGTGATGACCTTTTGGGTCATCACATTCTCCACCTCTAAAAACAATCGTTCGTCCTCGAACGGACAGAAGAAGGAAGTACCTGAGTCGAGGAAAAGATGGGGATAACGGCTCTGCATATCGGACTCGGACTCCCAGGTCGAGGCCTCAGGAGGTTGACCTCTCCACTGAACATGAACAGAAGGAAAACTCTTTGACCTCAACTGACGAACCTGCCGGTCTAGGATGGCTACCGGCTCCTCTTCATAAGACAAGTCCTTGTCCAACTGGACAGTGCTGAAATCTAACACGTGGGATGGATCGCCGTGATACTTACGAAGCATGGACACATGAAACACTGGATGCACGGCTGGTAAGCTCGGTGGCTATGCAAGTCTATAAGCCACCTCTACCACTCTATCAAGAATCTCAAATGGACCAATGAACCTAGGGCTAAGCTTTCCCTTCTTCCCAAATCTCATCACGCCCTTCATAGGCGACACTCGAAGCAATACCCGCTCACCGACCATGAAAGCCAAATCTTGAACCTTGCGGTCGGCATAACTCTTTTGCCTGGACTGAGTTGTACGAAGCCTATCCTAAATGATCCTGACCTTGTCCAAGGCATCCTGGACCAAATCCGTACCCAACAACCGAGCCTCTCCCGGCTCAAACTATCCAACTGGCGACCGACACCGCCTACCATACAAGGCCTCATAAGGAACCATCTGGATACTCGACTGGTAGCTGTTGTTGTAGGCAAACTCTGCTAAAGGCAAAAACTGATCCCACGAGCCTCCAAAGTCAATGACACAAGCTCGGAGCATATCTTCAAAATCTGAATAGTCCGCTCGGACTGCCCGTCCGTCTGGGGATGAAATGTTGTGCTCAACTCAACCCGTGTGCCCAACTCTCGCTGAACTGCTCTCCAGAAACGCGAGGTAAACTGCGTACCTCGGTCCGATATGATAGACACAGGCATACCATAAAGGCGAACAATCGCCCGGATATAGATCTCAGCTAACCTCTCAGAAGAATAGGAGACTGCCACAGGAATGAAATGCGCTGACTTGGTCAGCCTATCAACAATGGCCCATACTGCGTCGAACTTCTTCCGAGTCTGCGAGAGTCCAACAACGAAATCAATAGTGATCCGCTCCCATTTCCACTCGGGAAGCTCAATCCTCAGAAATGAACCACCGGGCCTTTGATGCACGTACTTAACCTGCTGATAATTCAAACACCGAGCCACATACGCAACGATATCCTTCTTCATTCTCCGCCACCAATAATGCTGCCGCAAATCCTGGTACATCTTCGCGGCGCCCGGATGAATAGAGTACCGGGAGCTATGGGCCTCCTCTAAAATCAACTCTCGGAGCCCATCCACATTAGGCACACAAACTCGACCCTGCAATCTCAAAACTCCATCATCATCTAAGGTAACCTGCTTGGAACCTCCGCGCTGCACCGTGTCTCTAAGGACACACAAATAGGGATCATCATACTGCCGATCACGGATACGCTCCAATAATGAAGAACGAGCGACTGTGCAAGCTAACACACGACTGGGCTCAGAAACATCCAGCCTCACGAACTGATTGGCCAAAGCCTGAACATCCAAAGCAAGCGGCCTCTCACCGACCGGAATATAAGCAAGGCTGCCCATGCTGGCTGACTTCCTACTCAAAGCATCGGCCACCACGTTGGCCTTTCCCGGATGATATAAGATGGTGATATCATAGTCCTTCAACAACTCCAACCACCTCCTCTGCCTCAAATTCAGCTCCTTTTGCTTGAACAAATACTGAAGACTCTTGTGATCCGTGAACACCTCACATGCCACGCCATACAGATAATGCCTCCAAATCTTCAATGCGTGGACAATGGCTGCCAACTCCAAATCATGAACCGGATAGTTCTTCTCATGAATCTTCAACTGCCGCGAAGCATAGGCAATGACCTTGGCATCCTGCATCAACACTGCACCAAGTCCAATACGAGAAGCATCACAATAAACTGTATAAGGCCCTGAACCTGTGGGCAAAACCAACACCGGTGCTGTAGTCAGAGCTGTCTTGAGATTCTGAAAGCTCGCCTCACACTCATCCGACCATCTAAACTGGGCACCCTTCTGGGTCAACCTGGTCATCGGGGCTGCAAGTAATGGTGTATTGTGGGCCGGGCTGGGGGGGACCGGACCGGGCCCGCGGTCTTAACGGGCTAAACGGTCCCGGCGGGCTGGTCCCTGGTGGTGTAGTAAGCCCGGGGCAGGCCGGTTCCTTGCGTCAAGCCCACGAGACCGGGACCGCTAAGCCCGGGACCGGCAGGCGGTCCTGGGCCGGTTCAACCGGGCCTAACGGTCCTAACGGGCTCCAACGGCTCTTTTTTAAAAAAAAAATTTTTTTTTTTAAAAAGACCAATGGTCAGATTTTAAAATCTAGCCGTTGGCCTTTAATTTTCAACCGTTTGGAACTTTAAAAAATAGCCATTTGGCCCCCAAACTTTATTTTAACCCCAAACTTTATATAATTATACTTTTTCCCAATTCTCAACTATAAATACCCCCTCATTCTTTCATTTTTACTCACCAATTCATCAATCTATCTCAATCTCTCTCAATCTCTCTCAATCTATATCTAATTTCTCTTCTATAATTGCTTATTTTATTATTGCAATTTCGTGAAAAATTGTGAAGTTGGTGAATTGAAGTATTCAAGTCTTCAAGTCTTCAACGATTTTCAATTTTCAAGAAGTTGTTCGGCAATTCGGTAAACTCGTTCCAACTCTTAAGTTTTAAGAATATATTTTTGTGTGTTTAGTTTGCATAATTGTAATTAATATGGCATTTTCTTTGAAAAAAAATGTTTGGTGGTAAGGGAAAAGCTAAAATTGGTGAAAGTAGTCTCCAACCTACTACCCTTCCCCCGGCTCCCCGACCCAGACCTATTACCCGTCCTGCTGCTCCTATTATTCTTGATAGTGATAACCCTTGTTTTCAATTTTCCGATAGTGAATTTTGCCATAATGTTGCACAAGGTGAACAATTAAATGAAGAAGTTATGAATGCTCTTTATCCTAATCAAACTATCTTAGAAAATGATGAGGAAAATGAGGATGTAGATGAAACCCAA
>NW_017675836.1:40597-49691 GCF_001879085.1 Nicotiana attenuata
GGCGTGCAACCCGATCCATATATAGTATTGTTGCGGCGTGCAACCCGATCCATACATAGTATTGTTGCGGCGTGCAACCCGATCCATATTTTCATACACCTTTAGCAACAACCATTCCAAGAGTCCCGGCAAGGGATCAACAATAAACTACACTATCCCGGCAAGGGATCAACAATAATAGTAAATACGTCCCGGCAAGGGAGAATCAGCTATAACCAATCTTAACTCAACCTCTATTCATCTCAGCTAACATCAATATTCAAATCATAAGTAATTCCCACGAGCACAAATTTAATCCTTGCTCAATATCGAGAATCATCAATTAAAGCATCCGTAGTATCACATAAGAACACAACAATATCAATTTAAGACTCACGGTCATGCTCGACATCAACGTATAGATACTTGTCACCATGCCTATACGTCATACTCAACAAGAAGCAATTAGCAAATAGGACTCAACTCCTAATCCCTCAAGCTATGGTTAGACCGAACACTTACCTCGAACTTTCACGGCCAACTCAATCCTCAAACACCGCCTTTCCTTTCGAATTCGGCTCCAAATCAATTATATCTAGACATAATCGACTTCATAACGTCAATAAACGCTAAACAATCCAATTCCAATGCTTAATTATGGCTTTCTAACCATTCTTCCCAAAAAGTCAAAAATTGACCCCGGGCCCGCTTGGTCAAAACACGAGGTTCGGACCAAAACCCGATCACCCATTCACCCACGAGCCCGAATATATAATTAGTTCCAAAATTTGACCCCAAAATGAGGTCTAAATCACAAATATATAAAAAGCCCGAACTCAACCCAAATCCCTAATTTTCTACCCTTAATCACATGATTTAAGCCTAGAAATCTGATGTTTGTTAATGGAAATTGAAGAAAATGAGTCTAAGATTACATACCTATGAATTGATGGTGAANACTATACTAGTATACTATATATATTATATATACATGAAGAAGTAGTACTATATATACTACAAAATAAGATTTTTCAAAATGAGGGCCCCACCCCCAATGACCACCAACGGTCATATTAATTGCACAAATAGCCGTTTTTTTTTTCAATTTACAAAACTAACCTTCTCTAATACTATAAGTACCCCCCTCCCTCTTCTTCATTTCAATACTCAATACTCATTTCTCAATCTAAATTTCTCTCAATCTCTCAATCTCCAATTTTCAAGACTTCAAGTCTCAATCTCAATTTTCAAGTTAAATCATGCCTCGTTCGGAAAGAGTGCGCTTATTTGTTTCGCAATACTATGAAGTGCTTGAAGAAAATGAAGAAGGGCAAATATTAAAGTGCAAGAACTGTGGAAGAGTCATAAATTTTCGTTCAGGGTGTACCACAGGCATTTTAAGGAGGCATATAAAGTATTGTGTTGAGGGTATTTATCCGCAAATTCGTCTTTAAGATTTTTCAACAATTTGTGTTATTTTAAAATTATTAGACGTATTTATGCTTCATGTTGTACTTTGTTATTAATTTATTATGCATGCCAATTTAGTTTTACTATTGATTTGTAATTTTACATTTTCGTCAAACACTTTAATAATTAGATTTCTATATTATATATACTACATATATTTATATAGCAATGCATAAGAGCAATTTATATATATACATACACATATGGTTTACAAGAAATTGCCTTAAATAAAAAAAATTTAAAAAAAAGCCCGGAAATAAAAAAAAGCCCGCTAGGCCCGCTAAGCCCACGAGCCCGGCCCATTTAGCCCAGGACCATATGGGCTTAGGCCCGTCACGGGCTGGTCCTACCCATTGAGCCCACGAAGCCCGGGACCGCTAAGCCCAGGCCCGTTTAGCCCGGGCCATTTAGCCCATTTAGGCCCGGGCCCGGCCCACCATACAGCATTAGCTGCAATAGATGAAAACCCCTCCATGAACCGACAATAGTAGCCTGCCAATCCCAAGAAACTCCGAATCTCTGTAGCTGATGCTGGTCTAGGCCAGTTCTTGACTGCCTTAATCTTCTTCGAATCAACCTGAATACCCTCTGCTGATACAACATGACCCAGAAATGCAATTGAACTCAACCAGAACTCACACTTCGAGAACTTAGCATATAACTGACTATCCCTCAGAGTCTGAAGAACCACTCTAAGGTGCTGCTCGTGCTCCTCCCGGCTGCGGGAATATATCAAAATATCATCAATGAAGATTATCACGAACGAATCCAAATAAGGCCTGGACACTCGGTTCATCAAATCCATAAAGGCTGCTGGGGTATTTGTCAACCCGAATGACATAACCAAGAACTCATAATGCCCGTACCGAGTGCGGAAAGCTGTCTTAGGGACATCGGATGCCCTAATCCTCAACTGATGGTAGCCAGATCTCAAGTCAATCTTTTAAAATACCTTGGCACCCTGAAGCTGATCGAACAAATCATCAATCCTCGGTAGCGGATACTTATTCTTGATTGTAACCTTGTTCAATTGTCAGTAATCAATACACATTCTCATTGACCCATCCTTCTTTTTAACAAACAACACCGGCGTACCCCAAGGAGAAACACTGGGTCTAATGAAACCCTTCTCAAGCAAGCCTTGCAACTGCTCCTTTAACTCTTTCAATTCGGGCGGGGCCATACGAAACGGCGGGATAGAAATAGGCAGAGTGCCCGGAGCCAAATCAATGCAAAAGTCAATATCTCTATTGGGTGGCATACCCGGCAGGTCTGAAGGGAATACCTCAGGAAACTCTCAAACAATGGGCACAGAATCAATAGAAGGGACCTCAGCACTAGAATCGCGAACATAAGCCAAATAGGCCAAATACCCCTTCTCGACCAAACGCCGAGCCTTCACATAAGAGATAACACTACGGGTACAATGACCAAGAGTTCTTCTCCCCTATAAACGGGGTAAATCCGGCAAGGATAAGGTCACAGTCTTGGCATGACAATCCAAGATAGCGTGGTAAGGTGACAACCGGTCCATCCCCGATATAACGTCGAAATCAACCATGTCCAGAAGCAATAAATCTACACGAGTCTCAAGACCTCCAATCACCAAAATACAAGAACAATGGACTCGATCTACCATAATAGAATCACCCACCGGTGTAGACACATAAACAGGAGGACTCAAGGGATCACTAGGCATGACCAGGTACGGTGCAAAATAAGATAACACATACGAGTATGTAGACCCTGGGTAAAATAACACTGAAGCATCTCTATCACAAACCAAAATGGTACCTGTAATAACTGCATCGGAAGCCTCAACCTCGGGCCTGGCTGGAAGAGCATAACATCGGGGCTGGGCCCCACCACCCTGAACCACATCTCTGGGATGATCTGCCACTGGCTGGCCTCCACCTCTAGCGGCCTGAACTCCACCTTTAGGACTCTACCTCCATCTCTAGCACCTCTACCCCCACCTCTAGCTGGCTGGGCAGGCTGTGCAACACCTGGTGCCTGAACCATAGCGCGGGAACCCTGCTGCTGCGACTGAGTACCCACCAATCTCGGACAAGCCCTCCTGATATGACCATACTCACCACACTCATAGCATCCTCCTGAGAGCTGCGGCTGAGGAAACTAAGACTGACCCTGGCGACCTGAATGACCACCCCAAAAACTCTGGAGCGGCGGTGCACTGATAGGAGCTGGTGGCGCACTATAGGGCTGCTGCTCAGAATACTGCATGTGAGAACCACGGCCACCTGAAGCACCATGAGAAACCTGAAGTGCTGACTGAAAGGGCCTGGGAGGATGGCCTCTACCATACGAATCCCTACCTCCATATAAGGCACCACTGAATCTGCCTGACTGACGGGGTCTCTTGTCTGCCCTATGACCACCCCCCTGTGACAGAACCATCTCAACTCTCCGGGCCACATTGGCCGCCTCCTGGAAGAACATCTCACTCCCGGCCTCTCTAGCCATCTGAAGATGAATCGACTGAATAAGTCCATCAATGAACCTCCCCTCCCTCTCTCTCTCTGTGGGAAGTATGATAAGAGCATGAAGAGCCAAGTCGATGAATCTGGTCTCATATTGAGTAACGGTCATAGAACCCTGCTGGAGACGCTCAAACTGCCTCCGATATGCCTCTCTCTGAGTGATGGGGAGAAACTTCTCCAGAAATAGCTGAGTGAACTGCTCCCAAGTCAAAGCTGGTGATCTGCTGGTCTAGCCAAGCAATAATCTCTCCACCAAGTCTTGGCGGATCCAGATAAGCGAAAAGTAGCAAAATCGACCCCATTGGTCTCCACTATCCCCATGTTCCTGAGAACCTCATGACAGCTGTCTAGATAATCCTGGGGATCCTCAGTATATGCACCGCTGAAAGTAGTAGTGAAGAGCTTGGTGAACCTGTCCAATCTCCACAAAGCATCGGCAGACATAGTTGTACCATCGCCGGCATAAGCTACCACACCCGGCTGAACTGCTCCAACTGGATGAGCTGCTGGAGTCTGAAACTGGGGAGCTACCTGCTCCGGAGTGCGAGTAGCAGGAGTCTGGGCTCCTCCTCTAGCCTAAGAGACGGCTGGTGCTACAAGAAGTAGACCTACTCGGATGACACTCTCCATAAGGCCCACTAGACGACCAGAGCATCCTGAAGAACTGGGGTAGCAATAAACCCCTCTGGGACCTGAGCTGGGCCCACCGGAACCGCTGGGGCCGGAACCTCATCCTCAAAATCAACCTGAGGCTCTGCCGCTGGTGCTACTGCTCTGGGCTGAGCTCTACCTTGCCTCGGCCTCTAGCACAGCCTTGGCCTCGCCCTCTGCCCCTCGTGGGAGCTGCTGCTGGGGGCTCGGACTGCTGAATGGTAGATGAGTAAGCGCGTGTTCTCGCCATCTGCGAAAGAACAGAGTAGAAGTTCAATTAGCATTGAGAAACCAAACCGCACGACAAGAAAGAATAAATGTGAAGTTTTCCTAACTCGGTAGCCTTTGGGGGATAAATACAGATGTCTCCGTACCGATCCCTCAGACTCTACTAAGCTTGTCCGTGAATTGTGAGACCTATGTAACCTAGAGCTCTGATACCAACTTGTCACGAGCCGGATTTCCCACCCTCGTGGGTCGTGATGGCGCCTACTCGTAGAAGCTAGGTAAGCCAAGAAATGTAGAAATCTTAACTCGTTCATATTAATCCTTTTTAACAACTTAAAATAAACAGGTGATCAACATTAAAATAATTGCGGAAGATGAAATCAAGTGGAAGACTTAGTCAAATTAAATACTAAAATCAGTACAGAAATGCCAATATATGCCTCTACCCAGAAATCGGTGTCACAATAACCACGGACTGTCTATGAGTGCTACATACGATGTCTGAAAAAGGAAATACAGTCTGTCTCGGAAATGAGTGAAAACAGAACATAATCATAGATAGAAGAGAGCGTCGGGCCTGCGGACGCCTGCAGGACTACCTTGGACTCTCTGGCTGGACTGAAGGCTGGCTCCCAGGGTGCTACTGCCCAAATGCTGCTCCGGTATCTGCACATAGTGCAGAGTGTAGTATCAGCACAACTGACCCCATGTGCTGGTAAGTGTCTGGCCTAACTCCGGCGAGGTAGTGATGAGGCTAGGACCAGACTCCAGATAAACCTGTGCAGTTATATAATATACAACGAAAAATAGCAGGAATAAACAATTTAAATAAGAGGGGGTACATGCTACGGGGGAAAATGTCAAATCCAGCAGGAAATAAAAGAGATACAAGAGAACAACTCAAAATCTACAACAAAGCAATAATAATATTGTTGCGGCGCGCAACTCGATCCAATATAACATTGTTGCGGCGTGCAACCCGATTCATATTTAATATTGTTGCGGCGTGCAACCCGATCCATATATAGTATTGTTGCGGCGTGCAACCCGATCTATATATAGTATTATTGCGACGTGCTACCTGATCCATATATAGTATTGTAGCGGCGTGCAACCCAATCCATATTTTCATATACCTTTAGCAACAACCATACCAAGAGTCCCGGCAAGGGATCAACAATAAACTACACTATCCCGGCAAGGGATCAATAAAAACTACACTATCCCGGCAAGGGATCAACAATAAAAGTAAATACGTCCCGGCAAGGGAGAATCAGCTATAACCAATCTTAACTCAACCTCTATTCATCTCAGCTAACATCAATATTTAAATCATAATTAATTCCCACGAGAACAAATTTAATCCTTGCTCAATATCGAGAATCATCAATTAAAGCATCCGTAGTATCACATAAGAACACAACAATATCAATTTAAGACTCACGGTCATGCTCGACATCAACGTATAAATATTTGTCACCATGCCTATACGTCGTACTCAACAAGAAGCAATTAGCAAATAGGACTCAACTCCTAATCCCTCAAGCTATGGTTAGACCGAACACTTACCTCGAACTTCCACGGCCAACTCAATCCTCAAACACCGCCTTTCCTTTCGAATTCGGCTCCAAATCAATTGTTTCTAGACATAATCGACTTCGTAACATCAATAAATGCTAAACAATCCAATTCCAATGTTTAATTATGGCTTTATAACCATTCTTCCCAAAAAGTCAAAAATTGACCCCGGGCCCGCTTGGTCAAAACACGAGGTTCGGACCAAAACCCGATCACCCATTCACCCACGAGCCCGAATATATAATTAGTTCCAAAATTTGACCCCAAAACGAGGTCCAAATCACAAATATATAAAAAGCCCTAACTCTACCCAAATCCTTAAATTTCTACCCTTAATCACATGATTTAAGCCTAGAAATCTGATATTTGTTAATGGAAATTGAAGAAAATGAATTTAAGATTACATACCTGCGAATTGGTGGTGAAATCCCTTTTTAAAAAATCGCCCAATTTGGAGTTGAAAAGAAGAAGTTATGAAATTTTGGTTGAATCCCGCAATGGCTACTGTTCTGGTCTTTTAAAATAACTGGGCGAATTTACTCATCGCGTTCGCGACAGGCCAATCGCATTCGCGATGAGTCAGGCCTATTAGGCCTTTGCGTTCGCGTAAGTGGGCTCGCGTTCGCGAAGAAGAGACTCCTCGAGCCCTCGCATTCGCGTTCAAGTGGTCGCGTTCACGTAGGGTATAGCACCCCTCCCCTTGCCCAGGCTATTAGCCTTCGCGTTCGCGTGGCCAGGACCGCGTTCGTGAAGGGAAGACCCCCCAGTGCCTCGTGTTCGCGACCTGAGTTACGCGTTCGCGAAGAAGGAATTTCCTTTAGCAAAAATTAACACATCGCGTTCGCGAGGGTCCTCCCGCGAACGCGAAGAAGGACATATCAGAATACCAACAGCTGAAAACCTGCAACTTTTTCTAAGTTCAAAACCTTCCGAAACTCACCCGAGCCCTCGGGGCTCCAAACCAAACATGCATACTAACTCAAAAATATCATATGAACTTATCCGTGCGATCAAATCACCAAATTAACATCATTAACATTAAATTAAATCTCAAAATCATTGAATTATTCCAAAACTTCTTAAAGCATCAAAATTTTCATTTAAAGTCCGAATCACGTCAAATGACATCCGTTTCTCACCAAATTTTACAGAATTATCTTAAATCATATATAAGACCTGTGCCGGGCGCCGGAACCAAAATACGGGCCCGATACCAACATGTTCTAATTAAATTTCATTTCCAAATCCTTTAAACAATTTCAGAAAATAATTTTCTTTAAAAATTCATTTCTCGGGCTTGGGACCTCGGAATTCGATTCCGGGCATACGCCCTAGTCCTATATTTTCCTACGGACCCTCCGGGACTGTGAAATCATGGGTCCGGGTCCGTTTACCCAAAATATTGACCAAAGTCAACTTAAATGCATTTTAAATCAAAATTTCAATATTTCACAGATTTTTCGCATAACAGCTTTCCGGCTACACGCCTGAAAAGTGCACACAAATCGAGATAAAGATAAAAGAGGTTTTTAAGGCCTCGGAATACGGAATTCATTTTAAATACAAGTGATGACCTTTTGGGTCATCACATTGTTAGACTAGAAAATAACTATCATGTGTTACTAAATAATACTCCCATAAGAATATTTTAATAGATAATATGTTTAGCAATTTTTTAAAATTTTGCTAAATGTATATTCACTTATCAAAACTTTATTATAACTCTAGCAAAGTAAAACTAAAATAATATTTATGAACAAAGAAACCCAAGAACTCAAAAAACCCGACAAAATCAAAACAACCCAAACCGATATAGTCGGTTTAATTTGTTTGGTAAAACCCGAACCAGCCTAGTTTATGTACACCCATATCCACATGGAGTATTCCAGGCAGTTTTTTTGGACAAAAATCTTCACTAATGTCAAATTGGCTGCAATTTGGTCTTAACGCGCCTTGAACCGGTCTTTGATATCACTTCAATCATTGGCTTTATACCACTTATTGGGATTGAAAATAATAAGGCGTCGTGCGAAATCTTACGAAGCAACCATGAATGATGATAATGCAGACGATGAAATAGAAATATATCAAAAGATTATATTATAATGAGATTTAGTCAATTGGCCTACATATGAGAAAAAAAGTATAAAAGCTATTGAGAGAAATCTTCCCCTATACAAGACTTCTAAAGGAATACATTGTGAATGCTATTATATTGTCGTATGAAGGGGGAAATCTCAATATATAGAACTGCAAAGCTTCTCCTCCAAAAAAAATAATAAGTCAAATATATTAGAGATTTACGTTTTACTTTTAGGAAAAGTAAAATCAATAATGGTAAATTATTTTTTCCTTCAAAAAAAGGTAAAATTCATATATGAAAAAAAATCAGGACAAAAGTCGGGGCGTTCATAGGTCTCCGTTCAGAGTTCCTTACTTTTCCCCCTCTCGTTTTACTAAATGGATTGACGGGAGAAATTGCATCAAGCTATTCATAACGGGTAATGGAATTAATTTAGAAAGGATCAACAACAGTGTATATATGAAATCTTGTTCTGTCTTCACTAGGAACTTGAGTAAGGAGTAGACCTTTTTATTTTGAAAATTTTTAGAGTTTGAAAATAAAAACTCCTTTTCTTATTTGGTATACCTACATGAGCGGGATGAATGAGATTTTTTTTGGGGGG
>NW_017675836.1:49711-58667 GCF_001879085.1 Nicotiana attenuata
GGGGGGGGATCTTATAAAATCCTAGCCTAATTCCTAATTTTTCTCTTGCTAGGATAATTAGTCTCGAACTGATGATTTCCGTCATGTTAAGGTAACACTCTACCGCTAAGTTATATTTCTTTTCCGTCGAGAAATAGAACTGACTAATGCTAAGTCAAAGGATTGAAAAACTCAATGCCACTATTCTCGAACAATTTGGAGTCGGACCTTTGTTTTGCCCCATTACAGATATAAAACTAATATTAATCGAATCAATTGTAAAAGTAGAAAGTAAATTCTTGGTAATCTTCTTTCATTGGTGTGAAATTTATCTATCTTGAACTATATTGCCACGAAAGAAATGGTAAAATTGAAAAACTATTCTTTCAATTTTTTTGTGAAGTCGATAAATTGTATGTCCTTAGGCATATTGTTGGCCCTAAAAAATCCATCAATACAGCAAAACAAGTACTAGTAGATATTTAATACATACAAAATAAAGTTAAATCGATCACATAAACTTCACTTTACAGCTTTTCATGCTCATGAAGAACTTCATAATTATTCGACATTGCATTGAGCTTGTGATCAAGCCAACATTGCGATGATTTCTCATTTCCCCAAATTGATTTAAAAAAAAAAAAATATACTTGTCCAAGTTATTTAATCAAACAGGTCCGAGAAAAAAGTTCATGGAGTACAGAAGAGAAGAGAGATTGTGTTACCTATCATTTTGCTCTAGTTCCATTGTCACGTTTAACTGCTTAATTATTTTATTTTTTCAATATTATATATGCTTAAAAAAAAATTTACCTTTTTACTTTATAAATAAGATTTAGTTGTTCTATAGTTAAGTCCATTGTATAGATTAAAAAGAAAAAAGAAGCATAATATTAATTAAAAAAAGGGACAACAACAACAATCCTAGTGAAATCCCACAAGTGGGGTCTGGGGAAGGTAGTGTGTACACAGACCTTACCCCTATCTTGGGGAGGTAGATAAGCTGTTTCCGAAAGACCCAAGAGGAAGAAAATCCCACTTTAGTTTAACTAGGCATCAAATGATACAACAGCTCTTTGCAGCAATTAGTATAAGAAATTTTTACACCATCAGGTTAACTTTAGCTATTATAGTAGATAACCTATCTTATTTAAGGAGGCTTACGTGTAGATATTCTTTGGGTGACCTGTGTAAAAAGTTATTTACAGTGATTAACTGTTGGCCCAAGTAAAGGTTAGTTTTGAAGACTGACAAAGGAACTCAGGATGAACCAGGTCCATCCCTCAGGTGCACAAAAATGGGCAGATTCGAGCATGTGGGTTGCACGTGAAGGAGATACGCTTAACTTGGTGTATTTAATATCTCCTGATCGAAAAGGTTGCATAATTGATAAGGAGAAGGACTCCTTAATCAAAGAGAACACTATCCAAGATAGGGAAGGAGTTAGAAGTTGAAATCAAGTAGAACTCTTCCACCAAGGAAGAGTTGCATCAGAACTCTAGTTATTTCTTCATCTAATAACTCTATAAATTGCAGGATGTTCTCACATTACAAGTGTTGCACAAAAACGCAGAAGTTAAACGTGAATTGAGAGCAAAATAGCAAGGCTTTTTGCAAGCAGTTCGTGTGTGATTCAAGTGTGCAAACCACAAGCTACATGAACCAGATTGAAGAACCATCTCCATAAAGAGTTTTATGTGTCTTTCTTTATTTCTAGTTCAATTGTAGTAGGTGTTTTATATTGTACCTTTCAGCTTTATCTAGAAGCAATTGTAATAGGTACTTTGAGTATTCAAGTTAGAGTTAACTTGAAGTTGTCGCAGCAGTTAGAGGCTGGTTGCCACAATGAGATTAGAGTTAATACTTAGGTTTACAAAGAGTTTTGTAAATGATGTTTTGGCTCAGTGATTTTAGTGGAAATTTGGGAAAATCCTACTAAGTAGTAGGTTGTGGTTTTTTCACCTTTTGAGCCAGGTGTTTTCCACGTAAAAATCTCTGTGTTCTTTATTTTATGTATTTATTATTCCGCAAACAGTAGAGTTAGTACACCTAGAAGAACCAGGTTCTTCTAGAGCAAAAAATTGGGTACCACACAAATCACCCCCCCCCCCCTCTTGTGTGGTATTGGCGTATAAAACATCAATTGGTATCAGAGCAGGTTATCCTTGAAGAGGCTAACACCTTAGGAACAGATCAAGATGAGTGCACCACCTGAAAACTGGGAAGGGCAATCCACTGATAGGCCTCCACTCTTTAATGGCCAGTACTACTCTTGGTGGAAAAACAGGATGAGAGATCACATCATCTGAGAAGGCTATCAGCTATGGGACATTGTCACTGATGGTCCCCTTGCTACCATGAAGAAGAATGCTGAAGGAGTAGATGTGCCAAAAACAAGAGCTGACTGCAATGCTGAGGACTTGAGGAAGTGGGAAAGAATGAAAAGGCTAAGAAATGGCTTGTGTGTGAACTGGTCCAGACGAGTACAGTAGAATTCAAAGCTGTACCACTGCTAAGGAAATCTGGGACACTTTGCAAGTGGCTCATGAAGGAACACCTCAAGTGAAGAGGTCCAGAGAAACACTGCTGTATTCTCAATATGAGAATTTCACCATGAAGGAAGGGGAAACCATCCAAGAGATGTATACAAGGTTCACCACACTGACAAATGAACTTAAGTCTCTTGGAAGGGTTATTCTTGAAGAAGACAAAGTTGAGAAGATTTTTACAAGGGTATTGCCAATCTCTTGGGAAAGCAAAATCACAGCTATTCAGGAATCAAAGAACATTGCCACTCTTAATTTGGATGAGCTAATTGGAAATCTCACTGCCTATAAACTTAGAAGGAAAACCATGAAGATGGATGCACCCAAGAAGGAAAGGAGCCTGGCATTCAGAATCACTAAAGGTGCTGATCTAGAAGAGGATGAAATGACCATGATCACAAAGGACTTCAAGAAGTACCTAATGAGAGGAAAGGGTCCTTCAAGAAGTGGAAGCTACAGCAAACCAAGGGTTCCTGAAAAACAAACCAATGAGGGGTGTTACAAGTGTGGGAAGACTGATCACCACATCAAAAACTGCCCTCAATGGGAAATTGAATGGAAGAAGGAAAGAACTGAACGAAGGAACAGGAAGAAGGAACAGGTTCAACCCAAGAAGAACAAAGGATCAACAAAGGCTATGGTTGCTTCCTGGGGAGAAAGCTCAAATGAGGACTCAGAGGATGAAGATGGAGATGAACAAGCACTCATGGAAATTGGAGAATTCGTGAGGAATCAGAGGTAAGTATAATTCATCTCAAAGACAAGATTAAATTTTTGTCTAAAGAAAGTCTATCTGAGTTACTCCTGGATTTCATTGATGAATCTGAGGATCTAAATAATGAAAAGGAACAGCTGTCTAAGGAGTGTGTGACTTTGAAAGCTAAGTGCAAAATCTGGAACTTAGGGCTAGTGAAAGTGATAGTAAAAATGTTGTTAAAGAACCAGGTTCATGAACTTAACACCACTGTCCTAGAGCTAAGATCTGGAAATCTAAAATTGAAATTAGGACCAGGTAAAAATAAAGTTGATCACACACAACTCACATTAGAAGAAAACCTAGGAAAAATGAAAGACGAGTTGTACAAAAGAGATGAGCAGATAAGAGTCCTTAAGGAGGATCTAAGCAATGTTAAGCACGAGCTAGACAGAACTTGTAAATGGAATAGGTCATCCGATGCACTTTCATGGCTACATGAACACCATAGTAGCAATAAGAGAGGACTTGGCTAGGGACCCCTGCACCTAAGTGGGATCCCAAAAGCAAGTACCTCACACTTCCTGAGAACAACATTTGCACACACTGTGGTAAAACTGGTCACTATAAAAGTGAATGTATTGCAAAAGAAAAGGCTAGTCAAAAGAATAAAGAATTTGTTCAAGGGAAAAATAGGCTGCCAAGTTGGGCTAAAAAGAATCTGATTTACCCTTTTGCCGATAGAAAGGGACCCAAACTAGTTTGGGTTCCTAAGACTAACCCCTGATTTCCTTTTGCGGGTCCAAGTGAAGGGGAGCAGCCAAATATGGTACATGGATAGTGGCTGTTCAAAGCATATGAGAGGAAGCAAAAACCAGTTCCTTTCACTTGAGGACCTCAAAGGAGGTAATGTCTCCTTTAGAAATGGGAAGAAATGTAAGGTCATTGGGGTTAGAAAGGTAGGTAAGACTAATTCTCACTCTATTGAGAATGTCTACTTGACAGATGGCCTAAAGTACAGTCTAATCGGTGCATCACAATTATGTGATAGAGGTAACTTGGTAGTAATCACCTCTACCAAATGTTTTGTGATTAATCTTACCACTGACAAGATTGTTTTGCGGGGAAAAAGTGTAAACAATACATACATTGTAGATTTGTCCATACTTTCAGAAAATAAACTCACTTTCTTAAGTGTGTTGGACAATGATCCCCTCCTTTGGCACATGAGACTTGGACATGCAAGTCTGTGTCAACTCAACAAATTAGTCTCCAAGGATCTGGTGATAGGGCTGCCTAACATCAAGTTCAAAGAAGACAAATTTTGTGAGGCTTGTGCAAGGGGGGATCAGGTAAGATCCTCTTTTAAATGCAAGAAAGTGGTAAGCATCACCAGAATGATGGAACTGGTCCATATGGATCTCTGTGGTCCAATGAGAACATTAAACAGAGGTGATAAAAGATATGTGATTGTGCTTGTTGATGATTACTCTAGGTTTACTTGGACATTGTTTTTAACATCTAAAGATGAAGCATTTGACATGTTTACTTCTTTTGTTAGAAAAACTCTGAAACAACTAGGTAATCAACTTGCATCAATTAGTTCTGATCATGGAACTGAATTTGAAAATGCTAAGTTTGCTGAATTTTTGCATGCTACATCACAAATAGTTGCATGACTAGACCTCTTGTTAAGAAGATTCCCTATGAGTCACTTAAAGGGAGAAAGCTAAATATATCCCATCTTAAGGCATTTAGATGCAAGTGGCATTTAGATGCAAGTGCTTTGTGCACAATAATGGAGACTCCCTAGGTAAGTATGATCCCAAAAGTGATGAGGGAGTATTCTTGGGATATTCTTCACATAGTAAAACTTATAAGATATACAGTAAAAGAACTATGTGTGTAGAAAAAAGTTATATGTTATTTTTTTTAAAAAACTAACATTCTTTCTGAGGCAGGAACAAGATAATATTGGGCTGATAAGAAATTCAAATGGTGAAGCCACAGTCCAGCCTGAAGATGCATCACAGGAAGGAACAGGTGATGGAACAGGTCCTTCTACCCAAGGCAACATGACAGGGGGAACTGGCTAGAGAGGAGCTGATCCTCAAACCTCGAGGGAACCTATCCATGAACCTATTCCTCAGTAACAAAACCATGAAGAAACATCCAAAGAAATGGACACTCCTACTGCAACATCCACGAAATTGGATATTGATGAACCTGGTTCATCTGTTGATCAGAAGTTGTATAGGGGAATGTTTGGTTCTCTTTTGTATCTTACTGCTAGCAGACTTGACATTGTTTTCAGTATAGGTCTTTGTGCTCGATTTCAGGCAAATCCAAAGAAGTCCCACTTTATTATTGTCAAGGGAATATTGAGATACTTGAAAGGCACCACTGACCTTTGCCTTTGGTATCTTAACCTAGTGGGATATGCTGACGCTGATTATGCAGGTTTCCTTGTGGATAGGAAGAGCAACTCAGGTATGGCATACTTCCTTGGTTCATGTCTTGTGTCATGGGCTACCAAAAAGCAAGAATCAATGGCCTTATCTACTGCTGAAGTGGAGTATGTTGCTACTGCTTCATATTGTGCTCAATTGTTGTGGATCAAGCAGCAGTTGATGGATTTTGGTATTGAAGTTGGTTGCATCCCTATTTTCTGTGATAACACCAGTGCTATTAGTATGACTAAGAATCCGATTCATCATAAGAGAACTAAGCACATAGATGTTAGACACCATTTTTTTTGGGACAACTATGAGAAAGGCTTGATCACTATGGAGTTTTGTGCTACTGACAAGCAAATTGCTGACATCTTCACAAAAGCCTTAAGTAGAGATCACTTTGAGAGGAACAAGTTGGAATTAGGGATGATTAAGATCACCTAAAAGGACCAGTTCAAGGTTAAACGAAAAAAATTGAAAAAAAAATTTTGTTAGAAAGTCTGTAAATTGTGTATAATTAGACTAAATCTTGCTCAGTCTCATACTTTCTATAGTATACTCTTGTGCCATGTGTTAAAATGACTCATTAATCACTAATGATATTTTTTCTATTTTGGCAAATTTAGACTCACACAAGAGAATTATCAATGAAGAACCTGGTTCATCAAGATAACACGGTATATTTTCTACACTCTGCATAATTTGAAATAACTATATTTGGATCATGAGCAGAGTCCTACCAAATACCAAACTCCTTTTGGACTTATCCGTTACAAGTGAAACAGTCCCATTCAAAAGAGTCCCAACCGAATGGAAGTATCTAGATTCTAGGGATACACTCCAACGTCTCTTCAAAACTGAATTTCTGTTTAATTAAACTTCGAAGAGCCTGAAAAGCTGTAGTTACCCCATCAATTATTCCCCTGTATATTGATTAGCTTTAGTGTATTCCTTACTTCATCTCTCTCAAGCCGTCAAAAACTCTCATTCTTCTTTCATATTTCAAACACAATCTAATTCTCTTCTCTTCCATACCCTAGCCCAGATATGTCGAACACCACTAAAAATCCTTCATCACCACCACAGGAAATCACTTGCACACCTTCTACCACTCCTTTAATCACACCAATCTCTAAGAAAAGTAGAGTAAAAATGATAACTTGTAAGATTGTCGCTGAAGGAGAGCATATCAAGAAAATATACAAGCAATTGAAAGCAGGTAGGGAAGAAGAATTCCAGAAATCTGAAGATTCATTTAAGTGTGCTACTAAGGGGGAAGAAAGTAGGTCTTCCGAAACTGAATAGGTATCTTCTGATTCTAAAGTTACTCCTGAGACAATTTCTGAAGTTGCTGCAAATTTGGAGAATAGATTTGTGCTGGTAGGATCTATAGCAGGTGTTGAGACTAAAGAATCTGGAGAAGTTGGTGGTAAAAATGAAAAGGGAAACGAAAAAGACAGCAAGGATGCTAGGAGTACTATGAGGGGAAAGGGGACAAGAGTGGCTGATTCTTCACCCACTCCTGTGAGTTTAACCAAAGATGCAGGTGCAATGGTTGTTTGGGAAGATGAACCTGGTTCATCTGTAAACGAAACTCTCGTACACCTACAGAAGAAAGTGACTGAAAGCTATAATCCAGCTTCTTGATAGAGTTATTAATGGCACCAAAACTCATACCACTCACTATGGCTTCATTCTCACAACTGTGCTTGCACATTTCAATGTACCTATGAAAAGGTGGGAGGTTAGTACAAGCATGGATCATTTTTGGGTTAATACTCTGATTGTTTGCGATTATGAAGTCAATGTCACTCCTAAAGAACCTAGTTTATCCAAAAAGGTATTAGTGAATAGCAAGGTCAGAGCCTTGGTGCAAGAAAGTGGGGCTAAGGATGCTGAGATTGAAAGGCTGAAGAAGAGGTTGGCTGAGATGGAGACTAAGAGAGATGCTCTCAGAACTGAGCTGGCAAGAGAAAAAGAGAAGAATGAGGTGTGCTGAAACTCCTCCAAGTCAAAAACCAAGCACCTAGTTCTTCCCATCCTAGTGTAGATCAACTAGTGACCCAGTTTGGGACGTTTTGTTTCTTTTGCTCATGTTTTCAGTATTTTTATTTCAACTAGTGTTTTCAATCATTAATGAAATTCATTATTTTTTTTCTAATTTTTTGTTCATATTTCTTTGATGGTTAAAATTCTTAGCTTGATCTATGATGATTAATCCATGATTGCATTTGAAGTAGCCCTAGTGGCGATGAGTAAGTTTTAAAATCTGGTTATCTCACATTTTTTATGCAACTTTTCGATGATGCCAAAAGGGGGGAAAAAGTTGTGCTTTAAACAAGTGATGATTACACAATGAACAGTGATGTTTATAACCTAATGTACCTGGTCCTTGATGATAAGTGATAAAAAGGAAAAATGTTTCTAACATTGTGTTAATGTTGAGCTGAGTTGAAACATGGCCTAAGCTTATGAAAAGCACAGAGTTTGTCATCATAAAAAAGGGGGAATTTGTTGGCCCAAGTAAAGGTTAGTTTTGAAGACTGACAAAGTAACTCAGGATGAACCAGGTCCATCCCTCAGGTGCACAAAAACGGGCAGATTCGAGCATGTAGGTTGCACGTGAAGGAGATAAGCTTAACTTGGTGTATTTAATATCTCCTGATCGAAAAGGTTGCATAATTTATAAGGAGAAGGACTCCTTAATCAAAGAGAACACTATCCAAGATAGGGAAGGAGTTAGAAGTTGAAATCAACTAGAACTCTTCCACCAAGGAAGAGTTGCATCAGAACTCTAGTTATTTCCTCATCTACTAACTCTATAAATGCAGGATGTTCTCACATTACAAGTGTTGCACAAAAATGCAGAAGTTAAACGTGAATTGGGAGCAAAATAGCAAGGCTTTTTTTTTTGCAAGCAGTTCGTGTGTGATTCAAGTGTGCAAACCAGAAGCTACATGAACCAGATTGAAGAACCATCTCCGTAAAGAGTTTTATGTGTCTTTCTTTATTTCTAGTTCAATTGTAGTAGGTGTTTTATATTGTACCTTTCAGCTTTATCTAGAAGCAATTGTAATAGGTACTTTGAGTATTCAAGTTAGAGTTAACTTGAAGTTGTCGCAGCAGTTAGAGGCTGGTTGCCACAATGGGATTAGAGTTAATACTTAGGTTTACAAGAGTTTTGTAAATGATGTTTTGGCTCAGTGATTTTAGTGGTAAATTTGGAAAAACTCTACGTAAGTAGTAGGTTGTGGTTTTTTCACCTTTTGAGCCAGGTGTTTTCC
>NW_017675837.1:0-4225 GCF_001879085.1 Nicotiana attenuata
GGAACCTCTTTGTTCCCGAGGTAGGCCTAGCGACAAATTGATTTGGAGAACTTTTAATGCTAAATGCCTCATTTTATTGATAAAAATAGGCGAATCCCAAAACGATACTAAATAAGCAAGAAATAAAAGTCATTAATGGCCATTGGCCTTATTACATTCATAAGGCGAAAAAAGTAAATTCCTATCTATTTGGTCCCAGAGGGACCTTCCCCAGATTCGGCATCCTTGGCTCCATCGAACAACTTCCCCAATTCACGAAGTCCCAGCAACAGGTATGCTCTGGCTAGATGTCCACCTTCGGTCCCTTCAACCCTTCGACGGTCTTCAACCCTCTTGAGAAACTTTCCCTCCAGTTCTACTATGCCTCACTCCAAGTAACCTAGCCTTTTGTTGGCACTGATAGCCATGTCTTTCCATTCCTCAATCAGCTTCTGGTTGGACTCTTGTATCTCGCGGTGTTCGCTCTCGCATTCACGGATCCTTTTGTGCAGCTGGTTGTACTTGACTTGCGCCTCGGCCCTTTCATCTATAATTCTGTGACCTCGAACAAACCCTGGCTGGCTCAGACCATCCCAATTATCTTCCAACCAACCCGAATAGAAAGAGGTACAACCAGCATGATATCTGTCTGGCTCGATGGTGTCTTTCCCCATTACGATCTTGCAGTGCCACATGTGTTGGGCTTGGCACTTGTGGGGACTATCATCATTTTGGAAGTCAGCTTGAAAATGGCTCATCTTGTCGACCCTGGGTATGACTTGCTTCCTACCTGCTTGCCTCTTAACTCGAAGAGGAACGTAAGGATATGTTCCTCTTAGACCAATCAGTATCAGGAAAGGTGCATCTCTGGATCGGGCGATGAACTCCTCTGTCGGAAACCACTCGAACATCCATTGAACTTGTTCTTCAGTTAGATTATCAAAGAGCTCAACCCATTCCTTAGCATTCTCAGGCTGAGCGAACATGCCGGGGATGTAATTCATTCGCTTTGGATGGTGGAAAGCGATGTGATTATCCCAGTCCCTTCGCTGAATTTCTTGTCTTTATTTGCCCTTTTGGAGATGCTCCATGAGCCAAAGTTGAAGTAGTAGATTGCAGCCTTCGAAGTGTTTTGCTCCTCGTTGACACTTTCTAAGGCTCGGTATATGTCTGCAATGATCATGGGTACAATGCTGAATGTCTGTCCACCAATCCCCTGCATTAGGGTCTTGGTTACCATAGCTAGCCTAGTATGGATTCTCCCTTTCTTCATTGGAAACACAATCAGACCCAGGAAGCAAAACATGAAGACGAAAACCCTACGATGGATATGTCCCAAGGATGTGATGGCAAACTCGCCATGGTAGGTACGGTATGATTTGATGTGACCGTACCTTTCATACAGGTAGTCAAAAGGGATGTACGATTCCTTTAGGCATACCAATTCTGCGTTCTTCTTCAAACCCATCATTTTTAGGAAACCCTTGCCTGTGTGGTTCTTGGGCATTAGTAAACCCTGGGTTTCCCACGCTAGAGCGGCCAGTCCTCCTATCTCTTCTAGCAAAGGCGTCATTTTGATGTCCCCAAAGCGGAACACGGCCCTTTCACAATCCCAGAATAAGGTAGCAGCTTCTATTATCATGTTGTTAGGCTGGATCTCCAGGAGGGATGGTAGATTACCCAGATATTTTCTGATGAGGGTTTTATCACTAGAATGCAAATCTTCCCACCAACTCAGCAATCTTGGGTGGATATTGGTGACCATGCCGAATCTGGGGACTTCATGCCTCATCTTTCTGCAAGGCAAACAAGGTTAGGCCCTTACCCCCACCAGACTCGACTATTTAACATCAACAATTAGCATGAAGCATTTAGTTCTCCAAATAAATGCACAGAACGTGATGATGTCCGTTTGGGTTTAGGGAAACCCAGTGGACTTTGGACAAGGCTATCTTAAAGGATCATTATGTGGAAAACATAACTGACCCGGCTAGGTTTGACCATGATGCATGCACAATTTAAACAGAGTAAGGTTTCTATGGGGTTTTAGACTGCTACCCTTGAGCGGACAACTCAAGGGGGAAGGCACGGAACTGTCGACTGCACCGCTGATCGACTAGTTTTACCGCAAATAAGCCTTTCCAAATTTAGGGGGTAATGATATAGGAAGGGCGCAACCACTCATCAAGCGTTGCTATGCTTGAAGAAGAAATTAAATGCTTAAAGGAATTAAACAAATAATTGCACATAGAGGTACAAATTCACAACAACGGTCTGAAATGGTAAAAGCCTAAAAATCCCCAGCAAAGTCGCCATGCAGTTGCGCCCCCTTTTTCCTTTCCTCGCGGAGAGAATCAATTTTATGATATTTTTTGGTATGTGACAACTCTTTCCTGTTGGGAAAGGGGTTTGCATTTTTTGAAGAGTCGCCACCTAACGATTTAAGGTGCGTTAAGGCACCTATAAGGTTCATCTATAACTACGTTTGGTAACCAGAGATAGGGTAAGGGCTTGAAATTATCCTAAGGGGAAGGTGTTAGGCAGCCCTCAGGATCCACTAGTGTGGTTCCCGTAGTTTTTGTGAGTTTGTACAATTAGCAAATAAGCAAGTATGGCTCAAATAGTAGGGGATTTAAGTTTAAATACACGGGTGTAAGAAAACAACTAATGAAAAAAAAAGCTAGGTTTTGAAAAGGATTACAAGTTAAGCATATTTGCGAATATAAAGAGGTGTCCTAGGTTTGTTTATAATATGGATCACATCAATGCAATGCCCGGTAATCACTCCTTAGAAAGGGGCTACGCGTGGCATTAGCGCACCGGTCATCATATCCATATCTACACTTTCCCACCCCGTGAAGGTAAGTAAACCGAGGGTTGGTCTCGACCCTTATTGCATGCTGTTACCCGTCCCTTCCTATCAGTCCCGGAGGAATTTAGGACTCCTATCCTATAAGGAGGAGGTTCTAGGTAGACCCTCAGGTTTAAAGGCAAAATACTAAGGCGACATACAAAACAAGTAGGACTGCAATTAAATGGGAGCATGGAAAATAAACGAAAGGCTCAAATACACCTCCAAAGGTAAGGCACATAGACAACATGACTCATACGCAATTAAAGTCTGAATTTAAATCCTATTTATGGTATCTAAGCGATAACAACAGAACCAGATCTATTACCTGACTCAGAAAAGAAGCCCGAATCAGGCTTGCCTACTGATTTTAACAGTTGATAATTAAGCACTGATCGTAGAGACGGTTCTGGTTTTTTTTTAAAAATTGATTACCCAAGGTTTGCCTAGGCATAAAATAGTATGCAACAGTTATTTAGAATTATTAGAAGGCAGTTTGAAAATTACTTTACCCTAAGAGCATGCTGTTCTAGGTGTTACAAAATGCAAGGATTGCTACCAGTTATTTAAACAGGATAATCAAGTGTGAAGCTGTTTTTACCTCTTTTATAACCAGCAGCTTACACTAAGTGTGAACACAAGTACGAATAAGATCCTAAGACATGGTATCTAAGATGCATGTATAAAACTCATGATGAAGAATTCCTAGAGCAGGATTTCTAAATGCATATGGCAGGATTGCATAATTTCCTAAGAGCAGGATTTCTAAATGCACATGGCAGCGTAGAACATAATAGTAAAGTGTTAATTATTAGCAGATTTTAACACATGATTTTGTAAGGATGCACATGCTGAAACAATAAACATGAGACCTAAGAGCAAGATTTCTAATGCATGTATGAACCCTAAGCATGGTTTCTATTACGCAATTAGGAACATAAACCTAATAACATGTTTTCTACCCTTAATAACTATAGCATGCATATTTACCCCATCCCTTTTTACCAGCCGACCTCAATACTTGTTTATAACAAGTTATTACAAACCAATATTGAAATGAATTACATAAGTATCAATGAAAAATAAGAAGTTACACTATAGGAGGCCTGATCAGGACTTCCTCCCTGAGTTATGTAATAAATCACTTCAAGTGCCAAGATTTGTTCCAAAGTCTTTCTCATATCCTGGTGTGTCAGAGTTCCCTAAGGATCTCAAGGGACCCCGGGCAGTGCTCACACCTAGATTTCATAGCCAAGATAGAGTAAGTGCAGTGTGGAAAGGCCAACTTTTATGTGTTCAAGTTCAGAGGGAGCTCCAGGGTCCCAAGGCAAGGCTCACACAAAAGGGGCAGAACCTAGTAGTCTAAGAGTATATGTGAGAGTGCTTGACTATACG
>NW_017675837.1:4445-5037 GCF_001879085.1 Nicotiana attenuata
GTCCCTAAGCGGTCACACATTAAGGGGGCAGAACCTAGACTTCTAAGAGTATATGTGAGAGTGCTTGACATAGGTTTTAAAAGAGTTGAGTTGGAAACAGTTTTGACAATGATTAGTTTGAAATAAGTTTTGGAAAACAATAGAAGAGTTTGCCTTAATGAAAACCAGTTTGAAGAAGAAAAGAAACAGGACAATCAGCAACTCAAAACCAAATCAACATACATAGTTCAAACACAAACAGCGAAAGGAGGAATTGGGGACAAGTAGTTCATACGTGAAAGCATATTTGCGGGCAGGTTAACACCAGAGAAGTACTACAGAACTTAAATAGTCACAGCAATAGTCTATGACAAAGTATTCATGCCAGGGCTTAACAACATTAGATTAAGGGGTGCTAAACAGAGTTACACAGTAGGTTTAGGGGGAAGGGTTCAGGATCACATAGTAACTAGGTGTCACGAACACATGCTTATAATGTATTGGGGGTTAGGGGGAGGGCAGAATAGTAGTAGAAAATTTAAGAAAGCAGTAGACATGCTGAATTACTGGGAAGGGGTAACACATGCGAAACAAGCGATGCGACTAGTCACGG